>NW_027072095.1:0-84003 GCF_038088225.1 Cyrtonyx montezumae | reverse complement strand
GGGGGGCTGCCGAGCCCGCCCCGCCATGCCCCCCCGCTTGCCGGCAATGACAATCAGGGGGGGCCGCGGGGGGCGTCTCTTTTAACCAAGATTGGGGTTGCTGAGCTGCCCCGGCCCCCCCACCCCCCCCCCCTGGCATTATGATCCCACTCTGTGGTCTGTCTGTCTGTGACCCAAGGGGGAGGGGGGGGCAGCCCCCTCCTCTCTTTGCTTCCAGCTCTGGGGCCGGCCGTGCCCCCCCAGTGCCAGCTCTGCCCAGGGCCCCCCCCCTCCCCCCCGGTTCTTCCAGGCCCCCCAGCGCAGTGGGGTCCCCTGCCCTCCCCTCCCCCCAGCACCCACCCGGGCAGTGGGCTCCTCAGTCCCTCCATGTGGCTGAGGGGCCCCCCCCGGGCAGCAGGGCCCCCCCCCCCACCACACATCTACCTCACCCCAC
This sequence comes from Cyrtonyx montezumae, assembly GCF_038088225.1. Classification (NCBI taxonomy): domain Eukaryota; kingdom Metazoa; phylum Chordata; class Aves; order Galliformes; family Odontophoridae; genus Cyrtonyx; species Cyrtonyx montezumae. The sequence continues at coordinate 83,570 of NW_027072095.1, read as the reverse complement.
AGCTCAGCGCGTGCTCAGCCCAGGTCTTGTTGGGGGGGAGGAGGGCGGGGGGTGGGGCTGTGAGCCCCTCACTCCCACCCCCTCCCCCCCTCCTTCCCCACGGGTGGGCAGCGCCCCCTGGTTTCCAAGCCATCACCCACCTCTCCTGTTGCTGCTAGTGCCGGTGGTCCCCCCCCACCCCAGGTGACCACCTGGGGCACGGGGGGAAGCAGGGGCCCCCCCAGGAAGGAACCAAAGAGGGAGCCCCGCAAATGCCCCCCCCCCCCGCCCCGGCACTGAGCCCCCTTCTCTGCTGCCCAGGGGCTGGGGGGGTTGGGCGCTGGGGTCCTGCCCACCTCGGGTGGGGGTGGGGAGAAGGGGGGGGGAGCAGGAGGAAGGTGGGGGTTCTGAGCTGTGGCTGCGATGCTGCAGCGGCCACCCCCACTGCCCCCCCCGCCTCCATTTCCCCCCCCCCCCCCCCTCCGCCCCCTCCTTTAATTTATACGTAGCGCATTTTGTACAGGTTTTTAAAGTTGCTTTTTTTTAAAAGGATCTGAGAGGTTTCTAGTTTTGTATTTCTTCCTCTGCTTCCGCCGTCCGGCCGGCCCCCCCCCCCCCCCCCGCCCCTGCCCCCCGAAACTCCTCCACTCCCCCCCCCCATCTTCAATCCCCCCCCCCAACCCCTCCCCCCCTCAATTTTGGAGTTGTTTTTTTTTTGTTTTGTTTTGTTTTTAAATAAAACGGCAAAGAAAAGCAGTGCCACTCTGTTGTGTATGGGGGTGGTTGGCATGGGGTGTGTGTGTGTGGGGGGTGGGGGGGTCCCAGCCTCCTCCCCCTCCCTCCCTTCCCCCCCCCCACCCAAAGGACAGCTCTGACAGCGGCTCTCTACCAAACGTGAGTTTTATTCGCCACGCGACACGCACGGTCCTACAGCTCAAGGTGGGGGGGGGGGGGTGAGAGGGATTTTGGGGTGGGGGGGGACGACACCGACAGCAACAAATGAGGTGGGGGGAAACAAGAGGGGGAAGAGGGAATGTGGTTTGGGGGGGTTTGGGGGGGGGGGGGAAAGGAACGACCAGAATCTGCTTTTGTTCTCCTTTAACCCTTATTAAAAATGAGATTGGTCCTAAAAATATAGAAAGAAATAAATTTAAATCCACAAAAACCTGTACATTATCAAAAAGTCACTCCAACGACACGGCTGCTCTAGAAAAGGGGGGGGGGGGGGAGTGATGCTGAGGGGTGGGGGGTGAGGGGATGGGGTGGGGGGGGGGGTTGAACTTCAACGGACACGAAACGCTGCGGAGGATCCCGAGAACGTTCCCACGATGGGGAAAAGAAAAACAAAAGTGAACCCAACAACAAATAAAGAAATCCCGACAGCTCCGAACAAAGCACAGATTGAAGGGGGGAGGGGGGGTGGGAGGGGGGGGTTATGGGGGAGGGAGGGGGGGGGGCGCCGTCCTTAGATAAAATATAAATATTTATGCGTCATATAAAGTCAGTTCAAATAGACCTCAAATTCCACCTCTTTTTTTTTCTTTTTTTTTTTTATCTCAAAGCAAAAAAATAAAAATAAAATTAAAAAGTTTCTGAGGTTTATCCGATAGAAAAAAGGCTACTTTGAGACGGGGGGGGGGGGGGTTGGGAGGTGGGAGGGGCGGGATGCGTGCGGCCAGGCCCCCCCCCCCCACCCCCAGGTAGGTGAGTTGTTTATCAGTGCTCTGTGGGGCTGCGGGAGGGGGGGAAAAACACATCAGGGCCCCCCCCCCTCCCCGCCGGCTGCCGACCCCCAGAGCAGTACCCGTAATATCTTGACCGGCGGTTGGGGGGGGGAAGGGTGGAGGGGGGGGGGGGAGCCCTGCCGTCGACCCCCAGGCTGTCAAGGGGAGGAGAGGGCTTGCCCCCACCTGAACCCCCCCACCCCTAAATCCCAACTAGTGCTGTGCCCCTCACCCCCCAGTCTGGTGGGGTTGGGTGGGGGGGCAGCTCCTGCCTGAGGCTTCAAGTCCCTGTTTGGGGGGTGGGGGAAGAAAGAAGACCCCCATCCCCCACCCCCCCCGTAGGGCTGCAGTAGCATCCCTGAGGGGTCCTAAGGGGGGTGGGGGCCTCATGTGGGTGGGGGGAGGGGGGGAGGAGGGTTGGGGTCTTCCTGAGAAGTGGCACTGGGGAAAGGGTAGGGGGCCCCCTTCCCCCCCGCCCCCCCTCCATTGGTCCCTGGAGCCAGGTGGGAGGTGGGGGGGGGCAGCACCCACCCCGGTGCAATTAAAGGGGGTGTGTGGAGGGTCCTACAGCAGAAGGAGTGCACCGGGGTGGGGAGGGCCCTCCCATAAAGTGTCAGTGGAGGGGGGGGGGAGGGGGCCGTGGGGGGGGCTAAGTCCACTTTACTGGCCTTAATGCATGGAGACATTCACTACGAACTATTGCTATTATTAAATATTCCCAGCAGGGAAGGGGGGGGGGGGGTTTATTTGCTTTCCTCGTTTCCTGGGGGAGGGTGGTGAGGAGTGTGTGTGTTTGAGGGGGGGGTAAGGGGGGGGGGTGGCTGCTTCTGTTTTGTCATCAGAAAATAAAAATTTGTAAAAGAAAGAAAAGAAAAAAAAAAAAGCCTCTTTTTTTTTTGTGATTTTTTTCTTTTTTTTTTTTTTGTCTTTTTGGCTTACACAGTCTGCGGGCGTTGTGGTGCTTCGGGGGTCGGGGCTGGTGGAGGAGGAGGGGGGGGTTGGGGGGGGGGGGGGGGGGGGGCTGGGGTAGGCCCTGGGGTCAGCAGAGGCAGCGGTCAGTGCTGGGGGGGGCCCTGGTAGAACTCCTCCCAGCGGCTCTGGAAGAAGCGCCGCATGCTGTGCCCCGCGCGCCCCACGGCCGAATCGTCCTCGTTGAAGGTCCGGCAGTTATCGAACACCAACGTGGCATCGGCACGAAACTGTGCTGCACTCGAGTACCTGCGGGGGGCGGGGGGTTGGGGTGTGGGGGGAGAGATGTTGGGGGGGGGGGTATACGGGTGGGAGATGGATGGGGGATACGGACAGGAGGGAGATGGGTGGGGGAGAATAGGAAAGAGATTGGAGGGAGCATATAGGGGAGAGATGATAGGGGAGAGACATGGGGAGGGCATAATATAGGGGTGAGATGTGGGGGGGGGACACATAAGGGAGAGGCATGAAGGGGGCAGAATACAGAAGAGAGATATTGGGGGGAGCGCACAGGGGAGAGATAGGTGAGATGTGGGGAGACATACAGGGGAGAGACATGGGGAGGCATAATATAGGAGAGAGATGTTGTGGGGGGACATACAGGAGAACATATAATAGGGGAGAGATATTGGGGGGAGCATAAAGGGGAGAGGTGTTGGGGGGTTATACAGGGGAGAGACATGGAGGGGCATAATATAGGAGAGAGAGGGGGTAGAACAGGGGAGAGACATTGAGGGGAGCACATAGGGGAGAGAGGTGAGATATGGGGAGACATATAGGGGAGAGACATGGGGAGGCATAATATAGGGGAGAAATGTTGTGGGGGGACATACAGGAGAGCATATAACAGGGGAGAGATATTGGGAGGAGCATATAGGGGAGAGATGTGGGGTTATAATAGGGGAGAGACGTGGAGGGGGCAGAACAGGGGAGAGATATTGAGGGGAGCACATAGGGGAGAGAGAGGTGAGATATGGGGAGACATAGGGGAGAGACATGGGGAGGCGTAATACGGGGGGAGCATGTAGGGGAGAGTTGTTGGGGGGAACAGGGACAGGAGAGGTATGAGGGTGCATAATACAGGGGAGAGATGTGGGGGGGAGTGTACAGGAGAGAGAAATAGGGGAGAGACAGGTGAGAGATGTGGGGGACATATAGGGGAGAGTCATGGGGGAGGGCATAACATAGAGAGATATTGGGGGGAGTGAGAGGTGAAATGTAGAGGGAGATATAGGGGAGCATACAATACAGTAGTGATATTGGGGGGCAGCATATAGGGGAGAGGTGTGGGGAGATACAAGGGAGTGCACACAGATAGGAGAGATGTTGGAGGACCGTAGAAAAGGGGAGAAATGTTGGGGGGGGGGGGTTGGCAGCAGAGAGGGAAGAGACATAGAGGGGTGGGGGGCACAGAGGGGGACCATCACTCACCCGCCCCGCAGCAGCCGCACACGCATGGTGCCGAAGTCCATGGGGTGCTTGATGATGCGGCGGTAGCCGGGCACCAGGCGGGGGTTGACGGGCTCCAGGAAGGGCCAGGCATCCTCGTGTGCCTCCATCTCCATCAGGATGATCCTGGTGGGGGGGGGGGGGGGGGGGAGAATGACACAGACAGGAGCTGGGTAGTGGTGATGGTGGGGGGCTCTGGGGATGTGCTCCCCCCCTCCCCCCATCCTTCCCAGCCCTGCCACACTCACTCGCAGAAGGTCAGGTCCCCCGGTGGGCCCCGTGGGGGGGCTGCTCGCCGCTTGGCTGGGGACACCCCCTCGGGGCGCCGCGATGCCGCCCGGCGCCGGGGGCTGCTGTCCTCCTCCGCTATGCCCCCCCCAGGCAGGCGGCCCCGCTTCCGCTTCTTCCCCCGCCGCGGGGAGAGGGGCTCTGGGTACTGCTGTGCCTGGGGGGGGGGGAGGTGGGGGGGGACGGGACGACACACACAGGGTCACCAACAGTACACGGCCCCGATGGTGGCACCGCGCAGCCCCGCAACGCCTACCGTACCCGGGAGACGCAGACGGAGCAGAACCAATCGCCCTCAGGCACGGCCGCCATTCGCGGGCGGTGGCAGTAGAGGTGGCAGCCGCGGTCGCAGCCGTCGCACAGCAGCAGGTTCTCATCGTCATCCCCACGCCGGCACACCAGGCACGTCTGCGGGGGATGAGGGGCTCAGTTCGGTGCTCCCCACACCCCTTCAGTTCCCCCAGACCCCACCAACACCCCCCAGACCTCTCTGGCCCTCTCTAGACCTCTCCAGCACCCCCCAGATCCCTCTGGCCCTCCCTTGACCCCTCCAGACCGCCCCCCGACCCCTCCAGGCCTTACCTAGACCCCTCCAGCATTCCCCAGATCACCCTGGCCCTCCCCTGACCCCTCCCAGTTTCCTTGGAACCCTTCAACCCCCCCAAGACTTCCCCTAGAACACTTCAACCCCCCCCAGACCCCTCCAGTCCCCCCCCTAGAACACTTCAACCCCTACAGATCCCCCTCCCAGTCCCCCCCCTAGAACACTTCAACCCCTACAGATCCCCCTCCCAGTCCCCCCCTAGAACACTTCAATCCCTCCAGATCCCTCCCAGTACCCCCTGGACCCCTCCAGTCCCCCCCGGACCCCTCCCAGTCCCCCCCTGGAATACTTCAACCCCCCAGCCTCCTCTCAGTCCCCCCTGGCCCCCTATAGTACCTTTCAACCCTCCCCCCCCAGACCCCTCCCAGTCTCCCCCCTTAAAACACTTCAACCCCTCCAAGCCCCCACTAAAACCCTTCGACCCTACCAGACCCCTTCCAGTCGTCCCCCCCCAGACCCCTCCCAGTCTCCCTAGAACCCATCAACCCCTCCAGGCCCCCCTGCCCCCCCCATCTTAGCGGGTGTGCTCTCACCACTTTGTTGACGGACTTCTCCCAGGCGATGGAGCGCTCCAGTTGGTGGATGCACAGCGACACCTGCGCTGCACTGCGGCACCGCTCCAGCGTCTGCCGCCACGTCCGCACGCGGGGGGTGATCTCGTAGGCGCTGTTGGGGGAGGGGACGAAGGGAAAACACAGCTCAGCAGGGCACCTGGAAGGGGGGGGGGGGGGGGGATCCCGTGATGTGTAGGGTAAGGGGGGGGAGCTCACATCTCGGTGGGGCTCAGCTCCTCGGGGCCGCTCAGCACCGCTTTCTCCAGCACCACCTCGTGCGGTGCCCACAGCGGTTCCTTCAGGTACCGCCGCTCCACGTTCTGCTCCAGCGCCGCGAGGCGCAGCACGGCCAGGTCCAGTGGGTTGGTGTCCACGCGGCGTGGGGGGAGCCCGTCCCGCCGGCTGCGCACCGTGATGTCCTCCAGAGGCTCCACTTTGTGCTCGCAGTACCGCAGGTCAGTGCGCGTGGAGTCCGGGCTGGGGCACGTCCACCCCTATGGGACGGCGGTGCTCAGGGCTGAGATGCTCACACCGTGGGGCTGAGCCCCATAGCACAGGGATCCCCCACCTACCCGGATCTGCAGGTCGGCCATGAGCACGCGCTGCTCCAGCTCTTCCACCCACTGCAGCACCGACAGGTCGGCCTCATACGCCCTCTCCATCACCGACCATTGGGCCAACGCTTCCTGAGATGCGGCGGTGACGGCGGCCGATTCGGGCCGGGGGTGGAAGATGGGGTCTGGGGATGCAAGGAGGGATCAGCAGGGGGGAGGATGTGGACCCACGCCCGCAGCCCCCTCCCCGCACGCAGCCCGTACCCGTAGCAGCACGCAGGCAGACTTCCCGCAGGTACTCCCTGTGCTTGGTCAGGTGTTTGTGCAGTGCTTTCTCCCGGATGCCACGGGGGTGCAGGGCACGTGCCACCGCCTCCAGCTGCTCGGGGTCCTGCAGCCACCACCACCCGCTCCGCATCTCTGCGAGGAGGCACCATGCTCAGCTCAGCCCTGCAGAGCTACCCAACCCTCCCCCCCACCCCCTCCGGGGCAGTGCTCTCACCAGGGGGAACCGGCTGCTCCGTCAGCTGCGTCAGGTATTTCTGCTCCATCTGCTTGAAGAACTTGGTGGGGGGCCGCCCCCGGCGCTTAGGCTGCCCCGGGGGGTCCTGCAGCTTCTCCAGGTTGCTCCGACTGCGGGGGCAAGCAGGGGGGGCCCTGGCACCGGTGGGGACTGGGGTGGAGGCGAGCAGAGGGGAGGTGGGGTCGTCTGCTGGGAGCCCGTTCAGCTGTAGGAACAGAGCACAGTGAGCAGGGGATCACCACCCATCACCACTAAGAAACCCCCCCAATGCACTGCAGCACCCACCTGCCTGGCCGAGGCCTTGGGCTGATCCCTGAGGGGCTGCTCCCTGTGGGGTTGCTCTCTGTGGGGTGGTGGGGGCTCAGCCGAAGAGGGCAAGAGGGGGACCCGGTCATCACGGGGCAAAGGGCTGAACCACGGCCCAGGCGTTTCCACAGTCTCTGTGCTGCTCTCCTCTTCTATGGGGTCAGATGCAGCCTCAAGGGGGGGCAGCCCCATATCCCCCGCTCCAGGGCTGCTGTCTGGGGTGAGCACGGCGTCAGTGAGCAGTGAGGGCTGTGTCTGGCTGAGCCAGGACAGGAAGGCGGACTGGCTGAGGTCGTGCTGGCTCTGCCCCAGCGCCAGCGGCTCCTCCAGGGCCCCATTGATGGGTGGCGATTTAGGGGGGACAGGTGGGGGGATGGGTGGGGAGACGGGCGGGGGGATGGGTGAGGAGACAGGCCGGGGGGGTGGCTCCTCTTTGCTCTTCCGTGGGCGTCCACGGGCACGTGCAGCCACACAGTTCACGGTCACCCGTTGGGGAACCGGTACCGGCACCTTGGGGTCCGGTGGCTCCTTCTTCACCGTGGGCACCGGGCACAGCACCTTCTGCTCCGGGGGCTCCTCCGGGCATTCCTCGGGCACTGCAAGGGAGAAGCGAGGGTGGGTTGCACCGGGGCGGTCCTCAGCATGCCCCCCCCCACAGCCCCAACCCCGCTCACCTTCCGCCCCCTCCACGAAGATCCCCCCCAGGTGGGGCAGCACCCAGTACCGCCGCCGGTACCGGTCCTGGCCCAGCAAGGCCGCCCGCAGCGTCTGCGAGGAGTGGAGCAGCTTCTTGCGGAAGAACATCTGCCGCTGTGGGAAGGGCTCGGGGTGAGGGGCTGCAGTGAGGGGGGGAGGGGTCGCAGCAGTACTGGGACCCAAAGAGCCTGAGTCCCCACTCACCTTGGCCAGCTTCTCGATCTGCCGCTCGAGCTCAGGGATGCTGGAGGTGGACGTGTCAACCTAGGGTGGGGGGGGGTGTGCAAGGGACCATCAGGGCCAGGGGAGACCCCAAGACCACTCTCACTTCATCCCATCCCAAAGAGCTCCCACTGCCCACATCACCTCCTCGTCCCGGCGGGAGCGGCGGCCCCGACCCTCCTCCTCCTCCTCCAGCTCCAGCCCGGGCTCCTCATTCAGGCGGGAGCTGCGCCGGCGTCGCCCATCCTCCAGTGCCATCAGTTCTGACTCGGGGCGGCCCGTCTTCTTGGCCAGGGCCACCTTCAACCTGATGGAACACAGCACAGTGACAGTGGAGACCCTGCATTGAGTCCCCACTGTGCCCAGAGCCCCTCAAGTCAGGGGGGGAAGGGTTTCACTGCTCCATTCCCATCCCACAGCACAGCCATGATCCCATCCCCATCCCACAGCACAGCACCATCCCCACCCCACAACACTGCCCCCATCCCACAGCATGGCATTGTCCCATGGCACAGCACCATCCCCATCCCACAGCATAGCACCGTCCCATGGCACAGCACCATCCCCACCCCACAACACTGCCCCCATCCCACAGCATGGCATTGTCCCATGGCACTGCCCCCCCCATCCCACAGCATGGCATTGTCCCACCCCACAACACTGCCCCTATCCCACAGCATAGCACCGTCCCATGGCACAGCACCATCCCCATCCCACAGCATAGCACCGTCCCATGGCACAGCACCATCCCCACCCCACAACACTGCCCCTATCCCACAGCATGGCATTGTCCCATGGCACTGCCCCCCCCATCCCACAGCATGGCATTGTCCCATGGCACAGCACCGTCCCCATCCCATAACACTGCCCCCATCTCACAGCACGGCCCCATCCCTATCCCCATCCCACACTGCAGCACCCACCGGCGCAGCCGTCCCTCGATGATCCACTTGTTCTTCCTGTAGGCAGACATGCTCTCCAGTGTCTTGTCGATCTCACTGCAAAGAAGATGAGAGGCTCAGCCCCGTGGGTGGGGGAGGGGGAGGCACAACCGGTGCTCCCCCCACCCACACTCACCTGATGATGCGGGCGCTGCTGTTGAGCTCGTTGACCAGGAAGGCGAGGATGGCAGCTTTGCGCTCCGGGAGCAGAGCCTGGAAGGGTTTGGTGCGCAGCCCCATGCACAGCTCGGCCTCGGCCCCGTGTGCTGTCAGGAAGCAGCGCAGCACCTCCGAGACGGTGTCACGGTTCAGGCTGATCTCAGACACCTTCTCACCCAGGATCTTCAGGGACTAGAGAGAGAGAGAGAGAGAGAGAGGTGCTGGGGGCAGCGGAAAGGGCACAACACAGGGAGAACCCCCAGTGGGCGACACATGGGAAAACCCGTAGTCTGGGGTGGGGTGTCCCCAGATGGGGCTGCAATGCCAGCAGCAGTTCCCAAAACATAGTGCTCACCCACCCTGGGCACCAATGGTACTGCCGTCCCAGGGTAGGGAATGAGGTGGGACACAGAGGAGGGCACAGACACAGAGAAGGAGCAGTACCTGGCAGTATGGGGGCAGCCCGGGGTCATAGAGTGCAGCCTGCAGCAGCCGCACCAGCAGGTCCTGCACCGCGCCGGCACTGCTGCCCACCCCCAGCAGCCCCTCCTGCAGCGTGCTCAGGCCGGGCACGTCCCTGTTGGGGTCGAAGCCCAGCACCTTCCCGTAGCTCTGCAGGAACTCCACCACCGTTAGGCAGTGGGAGAAGGCGCGGCTGGGCAGCACCAGGCCTGGGATGCGTGAGAAGGTCGGCAGCGGCTGCGGGGCAGATGGGGCGGTCAGCGCAGGGGCTGTGGGGTCAGCCCCACCAGACCCCCCTTCCCCATCCCAACCTGGTGGTCCGCCAGGCACATGTCCTCTGTCGGCTTCTTCATCTCCTCCAGGATGAGCTGCTGTCGCTGCCGCTCCTCCAGGCGCCGCTGGGCCAGCAGCCCCTTGTCCACCCTGCGTGTCCCTTTGCCCTTCTTCTCCTTGGGCCGCCCCTTGTCCTTGCCCTTCTCTGCCTTGCCCTTCTTCTCCTTGGCCTGGAGACAGACCCCAGGGTGGTTGGCCCCTCCAGCCCCCTCCCTCCCTGCCCCATGGCTGCTGTGCAAACCCACCTTGGACTTCTTCTTGGTATCCTTTGCTTTGGGAGCCTTCGCCTCTTGCTTCTGCTTGTTCTTCGCCTAGGGGGGACAACAGCAGCTCAGGGACCGGCAGTACCCACTGGTCAGGGCAGGGGTCTGCTCTGTGCCCACCAGCAGGGGAAGGCCCTATGTCAGCCACCAAGATAGAGAGGCCCTAAGGCTGCCCCCAGCACAGCTCATACCTTCCGCCTCATTTTCTTCTTGATTTTATTCATTTTAAGCTTGTCCTCATCACTGAGCACCTCTGCGAGAATGGGAATGGTTAGTTGGTGACGGAAAGCAGGCAGTGGGGAAGGCTGGGGGCTGGGGGGGGGGGGGTACCTTGGGCCTCCAGCCTCTTCAGCAGCCGTGCATCCGTCTTGCTCAGCAGATCAACCATGCGGACCTTGGGGGGCCGCCCGCGGCCGCGCTTCACGGGGGGCAGCTCCTTGGGCTTCACCTTCTCAGCGTTGCGGGGTCGGCCACGCTTCCCGGTGATGGCTTGGATGCGGGACGGGATCTCCTCGGGGCTCAGCTTCACCCACTGCAGACCCTGTGGGAGGAAACCCGGTCAGCCCCAAAGGGAGCGACCCATGGCCCCATGGTCACAGTAGTGTTGCACTGAGCAGTGTGGGGCCCCACAGAGCACCATGAGCGCTCACCTCCGGCGTGTCCCGCTCCTCGTAGAAGTCCCCCACCGGCATCCGGGGGCTGAAGCTGAAGTGCTCACGGCGGACATCCTGCACCACGTTCCTGTTCAGGTACTGGGGGGCAGAAGGAGGATGAGGGACCCTGGCAGAGTTGGGGGCTGCTTAGAGCTCAGCCCCCCCATGCTGTACCTTGATGACCTCCGGGAACTGCTTCATCCTCTTCCCACAGGGCCCGTAGTACCAGGTCTCTCCCTGCCAGCGGTGGTTCCCTCTCTTGATGCGCACCTCTCTCCTCCACCTGCACACAGAGGGGGGGCTCAGTCCGGGTCCGGTATGGCTGCGTGGGACGTGGACATGGGGACCCCACGTACCCGTGCTGCAGTGGGAAGCGAACCTCCTCGGGGGTGGCAATGCGCCTGCGTGGGACATCGCCTGCGGGACAGAGGGGAGTGCGGCTCAGGGGGTGCGGGGGGCACACAGCTGAGAGGTGTGGGGGGTGGCGGTTCCATCCTCACCTCCCACCGATGTGCTCAGTGGGGCAGCCTCCTTGCTTTCTTCTTCTGGAGCAGCCAAAGCCTCTGTGCAGCTGTCAGCTGCTTCTTCCTCTTCCTCCTCCTCTTCTTCCTCCTCCTCTTCCTCAGCAGAGGGGCATGGGGACTCTGGCTCCAGAGCAGCGCTGAGCTCCAGAGACCCCGACTGCTCCGGCCCCGTGTGGCTGCTGCTCAGCTCTGGGCTGCTGTCTGCAGGGCCGAGATCAGTGCTGCCACCAATGTCCCTTCCTGCTCCACCCATGGGAGCTCCCCCTCCTGAGCACAGGGATAGGGCTGCACATCCCCCTTCCCCCCCCTCCCCCATGTGCAGCACAGCACCCAGCACCGAACTGGGACTCAGCACCACCCAAAGGTGCTCCACATACCGTGCAGGGGGGGTGGCGAGCCAGGGCTGGGCAGCAGCGGGGGGGTCGGGTGGTGGGCTGTCAGCAGGCTGAAGGGACTGGTGGCGTGCAGGGGGGGGCTGGAGGCGGGCAGGGGGGGGCCGGGTGTGTCATCGGGGGGATCCTCCAAGGGGGACTTGTCACCCACCAGCTGCGCCTCATCCATCGCATAGAGGTCACCAGTGTCAGGGTCTGGGGGGGTGGGGGACCAGTGCCAGGAGCTCAGTGGGGTTGCACACGGGGGGGGGGGGTCCCCCACTTCTGAGCACGTTGGGGGTACGCACACCCACACGGCCGCTCACGGGGCAGTGGGGACAACCGACCCCCCTTCACCCCCTCCCTCAGTCAACGAGCACCGGGAGGAGAGGGGTTAAGGGATCTCGCAGCCCCCAGCCACGCCTCCTCCGTTGGGAAGCGGAGCCCAAAATGGCCGTAGCGGCGGCGGAGATGTTCACCAGCGCGGAAGTTCAGGCGCTGAGGAACAGCTTCGTCACTGCGCTGGGAAGGGAGGACGGAGCGGAGGAGGGACCGCGCGGCCCGGCCCGCCCCTCCTGCCAGGGCCGCTCAGCGCCAGGGCCGCAGCCATCGCCATCGCCCCGAGAGGGCCGCACGCTGCCCACAGCCCCCCGCCCGCAGCCCCTACCTCTGGCCAAGGCCTCGAAGGGCTCCAGGGGGTCCTCGCTCAGCAGCTGCGCGTCCTCCAGCGGCGCGGCCATGGGCGATGCGGACCCCAGGCTGCTGGCAGTGGGGGCCAGGCCCGGGCTCTCCCGGCCCAGCGGCACCGCGGTGGGGGCTGAGCCGTTGTAACCACAGAGCTTCAGATCTGGAGGGAGCAGAAAGCACCGGGAACAAACCCTGTGGCACTGGGGCCGGCCCAGGGGGTATCTTCAACCCCCCCTTACCTCCCAGTGCCTCGGACCCCCCCCCCACCCCCTCCAGAGGTCTCAGCCCCACGGGCACTGCAGATGGGATTGCTGCCGTGGGTGCACCCAAAGCGGCCCGACACGACCCCATAGCTGCAACTTGGGGCTGCACTCCTACCTGGCTGCGTGTCCTCCAGCTCCATGCTGCCCACCAGCCCGGCCCCGTTCTCGGTGATGGCGTTGGGCAGCTCCTTGGAGGCCTCAGCATCATCTGTGTCACCCCCCAACTCCTCCCCGGGCAGTGGGAAGGGCGGCTCTCCGGAGCCCAGCATGGGGGATGGCTGTGGGGCTGCATAGAAACTAGTGGGGCCGTTGGGCATCAGCTCAAAGCTCTGCTCCGGGAAGGAGTCGTACAACTCCTGAGAGTCAAAGTTCAGCCCCATAGATCCGGCGGTGCCGTTGCCCCACAGCTCCGGCCCCGTGCCCCGCAGGTTCGCGCTGTGCCCGGGGGAGGAGGGCCGGGAACCCCCAGTGACACCATTAAGGGGGAACTGTGCGAGGCCGCTGTCCTTGAGGCCGCCGGGGGGCTGGAACTGCGCGTAGTCCCAGAGGCAGTCGTAGGGGTGGAGGTGGGGGGGCCCAGAGGAATGCGTGCTGGAGGTGAAGGTCCCTGAAGTAGTGGTGTGAGATACAGTAGAGAAGCCATTGACATTCATGCCCCCGTTCAGACCTGCGGGAGGGGGAGAGAACGATGCGTTAAAGATACGGTGGGAGATTGCCCAACACCGGCAGCACGAGAGAGGGTTTGGGGACGGAGGGATGACCACCATTGCGATGTGGGGCCAAGGGGGAACCAGCTCATGGCCAAACCCACACCTGCAGCCCCTGACACGACCAATTCTTTTGGGATGGGGCCACTTCATGGCCCCCCAGCCATGTGGTACCATGGGGACACTCCAAGGACATGAAGCCAGGACTGGCTCTGCCATCCTGAGCCCCACCTGCCGCAGGGACCCCCGGCTAACCCCCCTCCCCCCCCCCCCCATACTCACTTTTCCCCTGTGGGGGGAAGCTGAGCGCGGCCCCGTTGCTGTACGGGCTGTCCCCTGAGGAAGGCGTGGTGGGTTTCAGTCCTGAGGCAGTGGGTGCGGGGGGAAGACCCGCGAAACCAAAATGGTTATCAGTGTCCATAGCTGTGAGAGGGGGGGAGGAAAGGTGCAGGGTCACAGCTGCTGGCAGTACCACGACCCCCAGGATCGGCCCTACATCCACCGTGCTCCAGCGGCCCCGAGGAAGGGCTCCATCACTCCCTGCCCCATCCCCGGGCCCCCAGCGTGGCATGGCACCAACGGGTCCCCGTGCCCCCCCCTCCCCCCGTGTGTCCATGACCTTGCAGGGACGTGGCGCAGCCCGGGTTCTCCCCCGGGAGCACCGCGGTTCCCGGCGCCGCGCGTGGGGACGGCTGCTCCTCATATCCCACTCCGTGCTCCACCACAAATCCCCCCCTCCCCCCCGGCCATGGCCCAGCGGTGCCGGAGGGCGCGCAGCCCCATCCCCCACACCCCCCCCCCCCATCCCCTCCCCCCACCCCCAGGGACAGTGCCCGCAGCTGCTCCGACGGGGACGGCCTCGATTCGCAGCTGGGGGCACTCGTCCACCCGCACTGCGCGCCCCCTCCGCGGGGACAGATGATGCGAAGGGACCCCCTCAACACCCCCAACCCCCCCCCCGGACATCGAGGGCACCGACTCCTCCGCCGCAGTGCTCAGCGTGGCCGTGTCGTAACCCGGGCGGGGATTTCGTCACGGCCCCACGGGGACACGAGCCCCGTCCCACCCCCACCCGGGAGGAACACATCCCCGCCGCAGGCGCGTCCCCCTCCCTCTCCCCCCACTCCGCCCCCGGGGCTGCCCCGATTGAGGTTAAAAGGAGAACCCTTCTAACAACACCCCACCCCCCCACCCTGATGCTCCGGAGCTACTAAAGGTCAGAGGGGTGGGGGGTGCAGCGCCGGGCAGGTGCTGCTGCTGTGCGTGGGGGGGGGGGGGGGGGAAATAAAGGCAAAGAGTGGGAACGAGCGCGGAATGAGGGGGGGAGACGCCGGACCCGTCCCAACCGGAGCCGCCCCCGGAGCGCCGCCCGCTGCCGGCAAAGCGCAGAACTGGGCCACGGCTGAAACCGGAGCCGCGAGCGGGCGGGGGAGGGGGGGACAGCTCCAACCCGTCCGTGCCCCCCCGCGCCCCTTCAGTACAGCACTGCGCGACTCCGCGGGGCCGTTCCCGGAGCCGGGGCCGTTTCAAAACAACGCGACGCGACGCACCCCCCCGCTGCCATTTCCCGACCGCTTCCTGCGGGGGGGGGGGGGGGGTTGGTGCGGGGGGAGCCGGTACCGGTCAGGAGCTCCGGGAGCACCGCACCGCAGCGCAACGGGCGTCCTCCGGCAGCCGCCCCCGCGAAGAGACCGTGTGGGGGGGGGGGGGAGGGTGGGGGTGAGGGGGGGGTTACCGGGCCGGTCGGTGCGGAAAAGTGCGTGGGGGAGAAACAGGGCACCGGGGAAGCCGAAAGAAGAAAGGGGGGGAGGGGGAGAGGAGATGGGACTGAGGTGAGGGGGGGGGGAAGCAGCGCCCCGCGGGTCCCAACCGCCGCCCCCGCCGTTACCGAGCGCAGCGCACCGCTCCGCCCGCCGCCCCCCCCCTCCTCACGCACCTGGCAGCGGCGCTGCGGGCCCGGCTCACGCGGTGCGGGGAGGGAGGCGGCTCCGCATGGCGCGGTCCTTCCGCGCGGACCGGACCGCCGAGCAGAGCCGAACCGGGCCGAGCGGCGCAGGGCAGGAAGCGCCGCGCGCCGCCGGGCGGTCCTGGCCCCGCCCTCTCCGTCCGCGTCACCGCGGTGGCGTCACCGGGAGCGGCGGCGGCGTCAGCGCGGGGCGGGCGCGCGCCCACGTGGGGGGGGATCTCCGCCCCCGGAGGGGGTCGGGGCGGGAGGGGGAAATCCCCCACGTGGGGCCGCCGCCTCCCCCCCCCCCACCTCCCCTACTCCTCCAACCGGGCCCGGCTCCCCGCTGACATCGCCGGGGGGGGGGGGGGGTGGGAAGAGCGTCCCGGTTCCGTGTGATGCGATGCAGTGCAGCGCAGAATCTCGGGCGGGGGGTGGGTTGGGGGGGGTGGTCCCAGCGTCACTTCACGCGTACCTGCGGGCGGTGCCGGTGCCGCAGGGCCGCCCGGGGCTGAGCCGGTACTCGCGGCCCCGCGTGATGTCAGCACCGCCCCCCCCGGGCACGGGACGCACCGCCATTTAAAGGGGCCGTAACGCTTTGAGGCGGGAGGAGGGGGGCACTGCTGAGGAAACTCCCCCCACCCCTCCTCACCCTGTAGGGATCCCCGCGCTTCCCCCAGTCAACTCGGCACCGCTCGGCCGCAGCCCCCCGGGCTCGGGCCTCGATGCTCCCACGCAGGGCGGGCTCGGGCCGCCCCCCCGGGACCCGCAGACAAAGCCCCATCTGGCGGGGCCAGGCGGGAGCCCTTTGTGCTGCACGATGGGGTGGGGGTGGCGAGGCTGACCTGCCCCCCGCTGAAGGCAGCTGCCACTGCTTCTCCCTGCTCCAGAGGCTCCATCCGGCCGCCCCACACAAGGGGGGGAACATTGGATGGGTGCAGACACCCCCCCCAGGAAAGGCTCTGCACTGCTATACACAGCTGGATATAAAACAGGGCACTGCCCTGCTGCAGCAACACTCCCCCCCACCCCCATGGTGCAGGGGGGGTGGGAGAGGGCAAAGACCCCCAAAGATCTACCCCTGGGTGGGGAAGGAGAGCCCGCTCTGGCTGCCCCATGAGCAGGGGCTCCTCCGCACGCAGGGCCCGGGCTGTTTTCACCAACATTTTATTGGAAACCTTAAATTACTTTGGGTCTGGCCCCACAGGGAGCCGGGATGGGTGGGGGCAGCCCTGCTCACGCGTGCTCCTCAGCCAACTTCTCTGCCTTGGCCACTGCCTCCTCGATGGGCCCCACCATGTAGAAGGCCTGCTCCGGGAGATGGTCGTATTCACCTGGGGGGGGGGGGGGGGGGAGGACACAGCCAGCGGTAAGGGGAGCCGGTGCCAGGCCCAGCACAGGGCCCCCCCAGCTCCCCCTGCCCCCCTCCTCACCTGCCAGGATCTGCTTGAAGCCCTTGATGGTCTCCTTCAGGGGCACCAGCTTGCCCATGTGGCCGGTGAAGACCTCGGCCACCTGGAAGGGCTGTGACAAAAAGCGCTGGATCTTGCGGGCCCGGGCCACGGTCAGCTTGTCCTCCTCAGACAGCTCATCCATGCCCAGGATGGCGATGATGTCCTGCAGGGACTTGTAATCCTGTGGGGTAAAGTGGGTGGTGAGTGGCCAGGGCTTCGTGCAGCCCAAGACATCTCCGGGGGTCACCGCCCCATCCCCCACCCCTCACCTGAAGGATCTTCTGCACACCCCGGGCCACGTCGTAGTGCTCAGGCCCCACAATGTTGGGGTCCATGATTCGGGAGGTGGAGTCCAGCGGGTCCACAGCAGGGTAGATGCCCAGCTCAGCGATGGCACGGGAAAGCACCGTGGTGGCATCCAAGTGGGCGAAGGTGGTGGCAGGGGCAGGGTCTGTCAGGTCATCAGCTGGCACGTAGATGGCCTGGGGGGAGGGTGGGCACCGTGGGACAGAGGCGGGCGTTAAAACATCCCGGGCCCAGCACTGGCACTACCTGCACTGAAGTGATGGAGCCCTTCCGTGTGGTAGTGATCCTCTCCTGCATGGTGCCCATGTCTGTGGCCAGAGTGGGCTGGTAACCCACAGCAGAGGGGATTCTGCCCAGCAGGGCTGACACCTAGAAGGGAAAGGAGACGGTGAGACAAGCAGCAAAGCCCACAGGAGGGGCAGCACCGCTATGGGGATGGGCCTGACGCAGGCTGGTCAATGCTAGGGCACAAAGCACTGACCTCTGAGCCAGCCTGGGTGAAGCGGAAAATGTTGTCGATGAAGAGCAGCACATCCTGGCCTTCCTGGTCCCTGAAGTACTCCGCCACTGTCAACCCAGTCAGGGCCACCCTGGCACGGGCACCCGGGGGCTCATTCATCTGTCCGTACACCAGAGCGACCTGGCACAAAAGGAGACTCAATGTCAGCACAGCTGCTGTGTCAGCAGGCCCCCAAGCCCAACCCACCACAGGCCCCACGCACCTTGGAGGTGGCATCTTTAAGGTTGATGACCCCAGACTCAATCATCTCGTGGTACAAGTCGTTGCCCTCGCGGGTTCTCTCCCCCACACCGGCAAACACTGAGTAACCACCGTGAGCTTTTGCCACGTTGTTGATCAGTTCCATGATCAGCACTGTCTTGCCGACACCGGCGCCTCCAAACAAACCTGGGGAGAGGGGGACCCACTCAACCCAGAGCCAATCCATCCACCCTGGGGTCTCCCTTCAACCCCTTCCTCCTCAGGCAGTTCAACGTTGCTTCAGCAAGCTCAGTAGAACGAAAGTCAAAAGGTTACTCATCAGTGAAGGAAGCTGCAGTGGAGGGACCAGCCCTGAGCATTGTGGTGGGCACGGTGCCTCTGCCCCCACCCTCCCCCTGGAGGCTACATACCGATCTTGCCCCCCTTGGCATAGGGGGCCAGCAGGTCCACCACCTTGATGCCTGTCACCAGGATCTCCTGCTCGACGCTCATCTCCACAAACTCGGGGGCTTCAGCGTGGATAGCAGCAAACCTGCAGCAGGAGAGGAAAGAAAATGAGCGTCCAGCACAGATCCCTCTGCCTTACAGACAGCAACTGCTGCCAGACCCCGTGCCCCCGCCTCCAAACCCCACACAGCACCATGGCCCGGCCTGCAGCATCGCTCACTGTTTCGTTGTGATGGGGCCCCTCTCGTCGATGGGTTCCCCGATGACATTCATAATCCTTCCCAAAGTCTCAGGGCCGACAGGGATGCGGATGGGAGCGCCGGAGTCCAACACCTTCTGTCCCCTCACCAGTCCCTCTGTGCCATCCATGGCGATGGTACGCACTGTATTCTCCCCTGCCAAGGCCCGAGGACAACGTTACCGCAGTGCCCTCGGGCTGACCCTGGGGACAGCTGCGTGTTTCCTCCTGCCCCTGCCAAGGGGATGCTGCGCTGGGAGAGGCACCGAAGGAAAAAACGGCACAGGAAAAACGCAGCCCCAAGCGCAGCCCTCGGGGGCTGCAACCCCCGGCAGCCACCACCTTCCTCCTCCTCCTCCTCAGATTTTCGCGTGTGGCTTCAGCGAGCTCAGAAGAACGAAAGTCACCGAAATCCATCGTCATCGGAGGGGGTGCCCCCCCGCCCTGCCCCGCAGCCCCACTCACCCAAGTGCTGGGCCACCTCCAGCACCAGGCGCGTCTCCCGGCCCTGCACCTCCAGCGCATTGAGGATGGGGGGCAGCCCCTCGTCGAACTGCACGTCCACAACGGCGCCGATCACGGCCACGATGCGCCCGGTGGCGGAGCCCGCTTTGGCGGCGGGGGCCGCCTGCGCCGCGTGGTCACGGCCTAAGGAAGAGAGCGAGTCAACGGCAACGGCAGCGCTGACGGCCCCGGGGCTCCGACGCGTTAACGGGGCCCGAGAGCGGTGCTCATCGCGACGCCCCCCACCCGCTTAGGCCCCAAGGTGACCCCACGGCCGCTCCGCACTCACGCGCGCCGACGGCGGCGGCCGGGCCGGCCCCGCGGCTGAGGAGCAGCGGCAGAAAGCCATGAGTCGGCCCGGCAGCGCGGCGCAGCGCCGGGCGGGCGGCGGCAACGGCGGCGGCGGAGCACCGACCCGCGAGCCCCAACATGGCGGCGCCGACTGAGCCCCGCGCTCCGCCCGCCCGACACGGCCCACAGGGGGCGGGCCCCCGGCCCGCGCTGCCGCCCAACGCTCTCACCCATTGGATAGTGCCCGACCCTCACCTCCCCCTCTCGCGCTCCGATTGGTTGGATGCACCGCGGCGCGCATCCTGCCTCCCCGCGATTGGACCGCGCGCCCGCCCGTCTAGAATCGTCCAGCAGCGATCGGACGAGCGGATCGGTCGGAAGAGGCGGGTGCAGCGCACCGGAAGCGGCGGCGCACGCGCCCTGCGCGTGTCCTTGGGCCGGACGCCGTGACCTCCGCCTCCCGCCCCGCTCCCGGGACGCGGACATTTCCCGTTCCGCCGCACGGCGCCATTTCGGTCGGCGGCCGCAGCCGGAACCCGGCCCGGCGGATCCCGCGGCCGCGCAGTCAGAGGGAGCACAGCCAGGGTGGAGTCTTCAACAGTTTATTAGAAAGAATGTAGACATTAAAAAAATTCCCAGCGCTCTGAACAGAAATTGAGGTTTTTTGTCAGCTTTCGTCAGCTCGCTAACAAAAAAAAAAAAAAATAAGAGCCCCATCGGGTAGAACATGTTGTCACTTGCTTCCATACCAACAGTGCAAATACATTTGGTCTCACGTACAGATCCACAAGCAACGACGCGGCCCCACAGAGCTGTGGGGTGGGGATGGGGGGATGGGATGGACCTCACCCCTCACAGCGATGGCACCGGGACACAGCTGGACACGCAACTAGCGATTAAATACCAAACAGAGAGAATTTCGTTTCCTTTTTAATAAAAACATCAGTGGAACACACCTGAAGACACCACAGAGGTATTGCGCAGCACTTGTTCAATTTGGTGGAGCCAATCCAATAACAGTTTTGTTCCGGGCACAAACTTCAATGTCAGATTTTGAACCGTGAGCCACAGAGGGGGGAAAAATGCCAATTGAGCACCGGACCTGAAGCCCGGTTTGCTAATTGTTAATTACGTCTGCTACGAGGCAAGGAGGCTCTGTAAACTTTATTGCAACTGTTCTGGATCGATCGTCTACACCTCAATTGGTTTTTGGAAGTCTGGAAAATGGTTCATGCATAATGTTATTGCCTCTCGTGGCTTAAGACTGCCCCGCACAATGGTACACACCTACCATCAGTGAAGCCATTTAAAATGGACTGAAAAATGGGTTAAAGGATGCAATATCTCCCCTTAGGGCTATCAACTCAGGAATTCTTATCTCAATTATGAAATGTGATGAAGTTCTTTCCCCAAACCCTGAAGACGACAGTTTTCCTTACTCCAGATCTGGCATTTCTAGAGAGGAAAGATGAAAAAAAGGAGTATTAGTGTTTAAAGCAAAACAAGCCATAGCAGCAAAACCAAAGCTACTGAGTGCCATACTGCATCACAAAGAACGTGAGCAAGAAGATACAGCCCGAGGTCAAGAAAGGCACAGAGCAGTTTAAGGTCTCTGGCCTCAGTGCTGCTGCCACAGAAGTGAAGAGGTGGCTTTTTGCAACAGAGATCTCTGTGCTGCCACCATTGGCTGTACAGGATTGCACAAACTCTCAGAGCCTCATCAGGACTACAGCGACCCAGGAAGGTCACACGAATATTTCATGCTGTTGCAGAAAAGCTTTTCAGATTATGGCATCTCACGCTGCTGAAGCGAGGCAGTGGCGTCAGCTGGCAGCCCAAATTTAGCACGACCCACGGGGCAGCACAGCTGGCCCTGCACAGCTCCCCCAACCCTCAGCACACACTGACTGCTGCACAGGGGCAGAAAAACACGGACGCCAACTTACTCTCATCATCACTGTCTGGTGAGTCCTGGAAAGAAAGAACAACATTAAGTAGAGCAGATTATGCTAGGAGGCACTTTCAGAAGCTCAGAGTAGCAAGCCTGCTGTCAGAGCATATTCCAAGGAAGTATGGGATCTTCAGGACATGCTTTAGTTAAGCTTTACCAGTAGATGTCTACAGACCAGCAGTAACCAATAATTACTGCAAGAAGATGTATGACACCAGAGCTACCTGGGACACTGATGCAACTGTGCCCAGAAAAACTGAAGAGGGAAAAAAAGACTACTTTTGCTCAACTACATCACTTAACAAGCAAGGTTTGGCATCATTTATATGTATATAACTATGAAGTAAAGCAAGCTTGACTTCAGCAAGGAGCAATGAACATGCAGTGTGCTTAGCCAGTCCAACACATTTACACTGCAGAGTACTTACATCATCTGCCCCATCTACTTCTGGTAAGTCTACATCGTCATCTCCACCCATGTTGTTCATCATCTGTTCCAGAAAGATAAAAGCCACAGAGTGAAGCCAACTCCATCTGCCACGTGAACAAAGCTAAAAACCTATAACTAGTTTAAAATGGTGATAACCAGCAGCTGTTCTGACAAGACTTGCTGCTGCTATGCAGAAATTACAAGGTGACTGACACCTACGGTGATAACGAGCACAAGCTGCAGTGCCAAGAGCCCACAGCACAAGTTCAAGCAACTGCAGTCTGCTCCAGAGCTGAGATGTTATTTCCTGTCCTGAGCTCTCCTGCTCATGAGCACTGTACCAATTATCCTTCTCAATGTTTAGATACTCAGAGAGCAGGAGGAAGGCAGAGGGAGATGACTCTCCCTGCAGCTGTCATGACTGCCCACACACCCAGCCAAAAGAAACCCAAACCCTCCAGGAATTCTTCTTCCTGTACCTCAGAAAAGCGATCAAAATTGGACATGTCTTCATCTGAATCATCTTCCCAGTCTTTCCAGTTGTTGAAATCCACGCTGAGCCAGTTGAGCTGCATGTTAACACACACAAAAAGAAAATAATTAAAGACAAGCTGCTACCGTGCAAGAAGAGAGCTACTAGAACTGCTGTTCCAGCCAGCAGCAAAGTAAGCAACCTGCCAGATGCCACATCACTTAAACACGACCCCCCCACAGCCCCAAAAATAGAGGGGCCATCAAGTGCTACTGCTACAGCCACCAAGGAGAGGGAACCCACCTTTGCCCTCTCTTTTGTTAGCCTTGGCCATGCCTGACCAGATTCTCCTTTTCGTAAACAACACAAGATAGATCTGTCTGTTCTTTTATGCTTTGATTCCTGGGAAAAGAAAAAAGGTAAAACGTGAGTTAAATGACCACCAACAGCACTGCAAACTTGTATTACTCATTGTTTTACACTGTTTGGTTAATTCATTGTCCTGAAAAGCACTGTCTGTTCTTTAAGCTACCTCCAGTATCGTGAGAAAGCTGGCTCTTACAGTGCCAAGAGCACACTCCAGCTCACACGCATGAAAGCACCGCTGGGTGGCTGCACAACAGCGTGCTACGTGTCAGAACAGCCCCCATGATGAACACACCTGAATCAATCCAGAACGAAATGCTGCACTTTTAATTAAAGCAATGAAAGCTGAGGAAACAGAGCAGGTGAAGTGGCACTGAGTAGCTGGGACTGTCTGAGCAGAACTCCCTCCTGCCCCCACACGTGAGAAGGAGCAGCAATGGAATGGGAACAGCAGCAGCAGCTGGGGAAGCAGCACTCCCCTGGAGGGGGCAACATGCTGCAGGAAAGGTGGGCAGCATGCATCAGGAAGAGCTCAACATCCTGCAGGCAGCACGAAGAATGCAGTAGGAGAAGAGCTCCAGAGGATACTTACATTTGGATCGATATTATTAAAAAGGTCGATTTCGTTTAAATGTTTAAAGTTATCACTTCCTCCAAGACAACTGGTAAGAGAAAAAAAAAGAATCCTGTTTAGCAGGAAATCTCTTTTAGTACAAATGCAGGTTGCTAACAGATCTTGCTCCTTTAAAGAGAAAACATCACCTACTCAGCAGTGGTATTACTCAGCTTGGGGTATCCCTGTGCTGAGGCCTCCATCACTTACCTGAACGTAAGTTTGGATTTTTCAAAATTTACATTAACATCTTTACTGTCTTCCACACAAAACTCGATAAAGACGTAGTCCCTTCGGTCGTACCACTTTGCAGAAGCAGGCTGCCTGGAGAGAGACCAGTGAAAAAACACACAGGTTAGGACTTCTGCCACGCCCTGGTCAGCTCGCCTTTACCTTCCCTCACGTTTCTCCAGATAGAGCAGTTTGGGTTACAGTGCATTTGGAAAACCTCTGCTGGTTCCTCACAATTAATAACCTTTAAAAATGCATTTAAAGCAGACAAAGAGATATGAAGATTAAAGGGAAGGTGGGCTGCCAGAGACCTTCAAGCAAAGCCGAGCTGGAATCAGCACCACACACCACCACCGTTCTGACCCCTACTCAACTCCTTACATCTGCAGACCTGAACCCCAAGCTGTCACCCCTCGAGACACAGCCTAACTTCTGCCTTCCTGCAGCCAGCAGGACAACCCGCTGCCAGTCCAGGCCTCCACAAAACACCCTCAGCTCCATACGGGCAACGCACCCTCCAGGTGTGCAGCACTGCTCGAGTGGACCCATCCCAGCCCGGAGGGGTGACTGCAGCCCTGCCAGCTCCCACCACATCCAGCCCTCCCCGGAGGGGAACATCCAGCACACGGGCACTCAGCAGGAGCTGCTGTTGCTAAGGCACAGTGAGCACAGACACTTCACTCCCAGGCCACGTTCCAGAGGTGCGTGACCGACGCTGGAATTTCAGTGTTGGGACTGAAGTTTCCTGCTCCGAACCCAACGGTCATTTCCCATTGTATTTAGATGGCTCTGGCTGCAGAAGCACACCAGGACACACAGAACAATGCTGCTGTCTGCAGAGACAGCGTCCTCATGCTGCAAGGTGCCTGGACTCAGCTCTGCACTCTAAGCATTACTGAACCCAAGAGAAGACGGATTAAGTTTCCAGAACGTTCCATCAGGGTGATTGCTGCTAAGCTTTGAGCTCAGATCTCAACTCATCTGCTCAGCACCAGCACGTTCAGCTGCTGGTATGGAGCTCACCTGCACTGAGACACACGGGGTGAAGCCACTTCACTACTGTGAGCCCAAAGCCACAGCCCCAACTCTCACAGACACTGCTTTAAGTTCAAACCCCACCACTCCTCCAGACTGCAGTACAACAGCTGGGTCACAGCTACTGCAACTCAGCTGCAAAAGGTGAGTGAGCAGAACAAACAGCAGGAGAACAGCTGCTGGGAAGTAAAACTGCTGCTGAAATCCCCTCAGCCACTGTACGGTGAGACCAAAGTAAATCCACTCCGCAGGTGATTCTCGCACTGTTTTGAGGCAATCCACACAGTTTCATCTCCTCAGCTGCCAGGTACAGCACTCTGCCTGCAGCTGGGAGAGCAGCAAACACGTGAGCAGAGGCTGTAACCGAGCCATGAGCTCTGTGGGCACCTACAGCAAGCCTGCCCTGCAGAACACCACACAGCAGCCACTACTCACGCTGCCAGGAGCAGATCCCACTGCCCGAATGCAGTGCAGCACTCCAGCATGCTGTTATCAGAACAGCAGCCTCAGTGTCCCTGCTAAGCACGGCGCTGGGGCTTTTGTGAACAGCAAGAAGACTTTGCACGTGTTTCCAGTGTCAATAGAGATATCCCCGGCCTTCCCTGGGAGCTGCACGCTGTTCCCCGGTCGTGCTGCCCTGACGTTGGTATCTTTGCCAACATGCAGTGTTCTGAGGCACCAAAAGCACTGCTCTCAGAGCCTCCAAAACCTTAACAAACCACATTACAACTGTAAGAAGCTCACGTGCATCGCAGCTATACCGAGAACATTTACTAGAATGCAATTCATGAACAGCAAACTTCTGTTGCCTCCCCACACGCTGAACGTGCTCACTGTATCACATTAAAACTGTGCTGAAGTTTTATGAGAACCACTCACGGATTTTTCTGTCCTTTTATTTCTCCCTCTCCTCCTCACAGGGGGACAGAGGCCTTCCCTGGGCTGCTGAAAGGGCATCTCAGGTAGGACTCACCATTTCAACTCTGCTGCCCACACCACAATTGCTCCAACCCGATCATGGGTGAGCAGTGGTTCCCCCACGCAGAACCTTTTTATTTCCTCACAACACTGAGAAATGCTGTCAGGATCACTAAGCAAAGCCCTGCTCTCCCTCACTACACAGCTGAGCTAACAGCACGAGAGAGGAATAAATTAATTTAACATCACCTCAGCCTTGTGCCAACATTGTCAACTGCAGTGTGTGCTTTGGTGATGGATCATTCTCCTGTTCTAACCACATTCATACTGCTCTAAAACAGAGCAAATAAACATCACCTCCCACTCAGCAACAAACCACTGAGTGCAGAGCAGTGCCCAGCCCAGCAATGGGAGCCCTCTCCTGAATTCCTGGTAAGCTCTCACCACCACCCACAGATTTTGGGGACATCCTGAACAGGCACTGACACTGTGTACCTGTGTTGAACCCTCCTCCAGTCATCACATGTAGATGGCAATGACCAGTGCAGCACTGTGCTGGCTTTGAGAAGCTCCCACACCCCTCCGTGGGCACAGCCGGGGGGAAACTTTGTGCTCTGTGCCTCCAATACTGACCTCAGGTCACACCAGGCAGTGCTTGAGGCTGTCCAGGATGTTCCCAAAGCTGCCCACGTGTTTCCTCTCGCCCACTCTGTAAATTGCAACTCATTGGGAGGGCACTTTCCTGCCCTGGAGAGCACCCTGACAGCCCAGATGGTTGCAGACATCATCTGCCAGACAAGATTTTCACCCTCGGATGAGAAAACCATCCGCTCCAGAAGCAGCACTACAAGTTTCGGTCTGCCTAACTACTTTTGCTTTTATCTCCCAGAACCACGTGGGAGCTCTGGGCCCTGAGAAAAACCCCAGGCACAATGCAGCAGCGCTGAGGTTTCAGGATGATGCGCTCTTCAAAGGTTACACGGAGCACTCTGCTCTGTTACATTTCTCTCATTTTCAGTCACATTCCCTGGCCCCAGAGCTCAGACTTCCAGAGCAGCAGCAGCATGGTGAGGACCACACCAGCACCGAGGGGAAAACCGCTGCTCCCACCGGATGCTCCACTGAACGGCCAAGTACTGAGAAAGGAGTTTTGGACGAATAAAACCCCTCAGAACAGCGCTGCTGCTCCCACTGAGTTCACTCCTCGCAGTCCTACGGGACATAGCCTCCAACCCTCACCCACTCCTCCCTTTCCCCGACGGCCTCAGCACACACACCCGGCCCGGCCCGGAGCCTCCGGTGCTCCGCCGCCCCCCACGTCCCCCCCCGCCCTGTCTACCCCCTCCAGGCCCCACCCCAGACCACGGCAGCGGGCGGCCCCGCCCCGGCGCCCGGGCCCATTCATTGCGCGGCGGCGCGGCCCGGGCGGAGCGGAGCGGCTCTGGGGGACCCTCGCGGCGCTCCGCCGGGATAGGCCGCCAGCCGGGCCCCACTGCTCCGTCGGGCGCGGAGCTCCGGGAGGGGGCACGCGAGGACGCGGCCCCGTGAAGGTCACCGCTGCCCGCACCGCTCACGGGGCGGCGAGGCCCGGCCCGGCGCGGCCCGGCTGTGGCGCGCACGGGAGGGTTCCTCCCCCCCCTCCTCTTCTCAGGGCCTCACATGGCGAGTGGCGTCGGCGGCTCCGGCTGGCGCTGCTCGGGGGGACGGCCCGTGCGGCTCCGGGGCGCTCCGGTCCGGTCTGCGGTGCGCGGTGCTGCGGTGCGGGCCGGGGCTCCGGCGCTCAGAGGGCTCCGGGCTCGGCGCGGCCTCAGCTCCCACAATGCTCCGCGCGGCGGCGCCCAGCGCTGGTGACGCAGCAAAATACCGCCGCGCCGATTCGGTCCGCTCCGCTGCGCATGCGCGTGCCCCGCGCGTCGCCTCCGGCGCGCGGCACCGCCCGCGTGGGATACGCCCCCGCCCCGCCCTCCCTCGCGCGCGCCCGCTCCCTCCTCCCTTCTAGCAGCTTCTCGGCGCGCAGGCGCAGTGCGCACGCCGTCACGGTGGGCGGGACCGGCGGTTGCCCGTGGAGACGGGGGGGGGAGGGGGCCTGGAGTCCCCCTGAGCGCGCGTTCAAGAGAAGTTTCGCCTTCACTCAGTGCGGCTCTATCAATTAACTTTTATTAACTGATAGAAACAGTACAAATCTTTAAATTTAAGTCTCAGTTAACTCTTCTCTGAAATACCAAAAAAGGCCCCTCCCTCTGGACGGCTACATCGTCAACTCCTGCAGAGAGAAAGAGGCGTCAGGGCCCCCCCCTGCTGGCAGCGTGCACCCCAATCCCAGACCCCTCATGCATCCCGATCCGACCCCCCATTTACCCCAATCCCACACCTCCATGCCCACCCAATCCCAGAGCCCCAGACACAGCACAGGGGTGGAAAGCAGCCCCCCCAACTCCGCCTTCCACGACCCCCAGCCGCCCCCCCCCGACCCCCCAGGCTCTCCGGGCACACAGCCACTCACCATTATAGCATTTACGATATCGTTGCTGTTGTTCTTCAGGGCACGGACTGCCTTTGCTCGGGACACGTTTGCTTGAGACATGACCAGCTCGATGTCTTTCACCTCGACTCCGGTTTCGTCAACCTAAGGAGACAGTGCCCGGGTCTGACTGTGGCTGAGAGCAGTTTCTGTGCCCAGCAGAGGAAGGTCAGACTGTGTGCACCCGGGGCCAACCCCCATGGAGCAGCCCTGCACAGTCCTCCAGCAGCAGATCGGATCAAATCACAGAACCACACAACTGTAGGGGTTGGAAGGGACCTCCGGAGATCGAGTCCAGCCCCCACACAAAGCAGGCTCCCTCCAGCAGGCTGCATGGGTAGGTGTCCAGGAGGGTCCTGAATATCTCCAGAGGAGAATCCACAGCGTCCCTGGGCAGCCCATTCCAGTGCTCCATCACCCTTACTGTCAAAGTTCCTCTGCACATTGGTGTGGAACTGCCTATGCTCAAGCTTAAGGCTGTTTCCTCTTGTCCTGTCCCCAGGACAAAAGAGGTTGACCACATCTCTTTGACTCCCACACTTAAGATATTTATAAACATTAATAAGATGAACTCTGAGTCTCCTCAAGGCTGAAGAGATGCATCAGGCCCTGCATCATCTTTGTGTCCTCTGCTGGACTCTCTCCAGGAGATCCCTGTCGTTTTTGTACTGGGGAGCCCACAACTGGATACAGTACTCCAGGTGAGGTGTGACCAGGGCTCAGCAGAGGGGGAAGTTCACTTCCCTTGACGTGCTGGCCATGATCCTGTAATGCACCCCAGGATCCCACTGGCCTTCGTGGCCACCAGGGCACACTGAGGTCCTTCTCCACACCCCTTCTGCTTCTGAGGCAGAGGTGGCTGGAAGAAAGAGAACTGCTTGCCTCAACACAAATCCTGCTTGGCTGCCTATCAGAGAAATAATCACATGCAGGAGGATGGATGGGGAAGCGCCCAGCCCTGCAGGGCAGACTGGGGAAGGCTCACCTCTTCTTCCTCACTCTCTTCCTGCACGGTGGGGGTCTGTGTGTTTTCTTGGATGTTTGAGACAGCTTCTCCTTGCACTTTGAACTTTTCAGCAGCTGCCAGCTGGGCCTGCTGGGACAAGTCTTCAATCTGGAGGAGGGAAGGAGCAGAAATGAGGCCAGGTCTGTGCAGTGGAATGGCAGCACACGGGCTCAGACAGCTGAGGCTGAGCTCCTCACCCTGCAGCAGTGCCCACACGCAACAGCCCCATGGGGATATGAGATGTTGCTCTGGGTTGTAGGCCTGCCTGCAGCATCCCAGGACACAAGCGGGGGTACAGGCAGCAAGGACAAACCCCCACCACCCCTCACAGCTCTGCAGACTGCCCCTGCTGCTCTGTCTTTCAGGAGCATGGCTGCCTGACACGGTGCTCAGCTCACCTTTGCTTCACCAAAGACTATGTAGGTGTCCGACGCTGGGCTCTTGTACACGTCTGGTTTTGTGATGACGAAGAGGATGTTCTTAGATTTCCGGATGGTGACTCTGGTTACTCCTGTGACCTGGCGAAGGCCGAGTTTAGACATTGCCTGAAAAATAAATGAGAAAGAAAAGTGAAGGGATGGAGAGACAGCTCAGCACGAGAGATGTGTCCCCTCATCAGTCTCCAGAGACCATGGTCCAGCAGTCAGCACAGTTATGTGAACGAATATGGGCATTTTTGTGCTGCTGAGCATTTCCAGGTTTTCAGACTGACACAGTGCAGACAGACCAGGAGGAAACTCTTTATCCCCAGGACTGGCACAGATCCACATCATGGATCCATGTCATGATCTGGAGCCATTCCAGACAAAAGGACTTTGCCTGTGAACAGGGACATTCCCTTGCCTAGGGGTCTAACGAAGGCAAAAAAGTCGTAATACAAACCTCCTGCAGCTCCCACAGGCCACGCTGCTGCAGTGCTGGGGTGGGAGGTGAGGAACTGCTGCCCTGAACGGGTTCCCAAGGCAAACACCAAGCACTTGGGGATACTGTGCCAGACCCCAAAGCCATAGCTTGTCCACATACACATTTACCCATCTGCCATCCACTTACCTTCCGTGCTTTCTTTTCACTTCGGCTCTGTTTTGCTTTGCTAACGGGTTCTTCATCTATTTCAGCTGCTGCTGCGAGCTGTAAGAGCAAACAGGAGGGTGCTATGACAACCCTGCAGAGCTGGTGGGGAGCAGGACATCCATCTGTCCCTGCAGGGCACTGGGGGTGGCTGGCTCGTACCCCTCCCTACCTGTGCCTGCTGTGTTGTGGCCTGTGTGGAGTCGTGCTCTTCGAGCTCTGGTACAGACTCATCGCTGTCGGACTCTGTTCCGGACCCTACAGAAACGAACATGTCATAGTTCTCAGCTCAGGACCTTGCCAGGAGCTGCACGTAGTTCCAGGAGACACAGTAAGAGCACTGAACCATAATGCCTTAGAGTAAATGCTTGCTGTGGATTTCGTGTGCTAACACAGCTAAAAAATTCCACCTGAAATGTATTTCCAGTCAGTGTGCTGGAGTAACACCTGGTGGGAAGAGCTCTCCTTGCAGACACAAGCAGGGATAGCAGTGGGCCAACCAGTGCCACCAGCTCACAGCCTCCTCCCAACTCTCACCATGGTAAAAGTCACACCAGAGATGCCACAGCGGGGGCTGGTGACAGGCCAGGCAGTGCTCTGTGGGGCTGCCAGAGCTGTGTGCGCTCAAAGGCTCACTCTAACACCAAGGCCCCAGGCTAGAGCCGTGGCCCAGGTAGGGCAGCACTGCCCAGGGCCGTGAGTCAGCAGCGATGCTCTCTCAGAGCTCCTCAGACCTGCTCAGCAGCTGGCACTGCAGAAACTGACACACAGCACACAACCAACCCCCAGTCCAGAGCCCTTGGGGCTGCTGCACCTCTCTGTGACTCGATGACAGGATGATTTGTGCTTAGTTTGAAAGCTCCCATCAAAAACAGTACTTCGGATGCTCAGGTTGGCCTCTCCACCAGCTCACCTTCCAGAACACCACACAGCTTTTTCTGCCATGCAGCAGTGAACAAAGCAGAGCTGGATGTCTCCAGCCCACAGAGCAGGCTGCAGGATGAGCACAATGCTCTCTCATGCAGCTGTTACCTGAGTTCAGTCCTGTTTCCTTCTCTGCAAAGAGTCTCTACATGCGTGCAGGATCCCGCAACAAAGGTCTCAGCGGGCTGCTGGTGTGCACGTGGGAGATGCCAACAGCCCAGTTCAGACCTGGCACCAGCACAGCCCTCTGCTCTGCTGAGGGACAGACAGTGGGAAACCCACGGCCAACACTGGATACGAGCAGCTGGGCACAGCACACAGCAGCACTTCCCAAGTTCCAGCGTGAAGAGCTCAGGCAGCAGTCACAACACCCTCTGAGACCACACCGTGCTCCGTGCCCCAGAACACGCCGTTAGTGACAGCAGCCTGCAGACACCACACCGAGCCCTGGATCAGAGATGGCACGGTGTCAGCCCCCTCCCCCCAACCACCCCACTCTCAGCACGGCACACCCACGGCCCTCGGACGCACCGAGCAACACGGGGAGCACTCAGGGCCCCGTGGTGGGTTAGTATCCAGTGGGCAGCCAGTGACACTCCATGCACACGGCAAACCGTGCTGACGAGTACCCTTGTCGTTCTTCACGACGGGCTGCTTAGGAGCAGGGGCCTCAGCAGGGGCCACGGCTGCTCGGGGAGAGAGGTCCACCAGGATGGGCTGAAGCGGCGGCTCGGCAGCAGGCACCTCGGGGGGGATCAGGGGGGGCAGGTCATCATCGTCATCAACAGCAGCGCTGGCAGGAGCGGGAGCTTTCACAGGAGCCTTGGCCGGGGTCGGACGTGGAGCCTGCTTGCTGCCTTTATTGGTAGGGGGCTGCTTCTTGGCAGGGGCAGCATTTGGCACAGTAGAGGCAGGAGGGGTGATGTTACCCCCAGGTGCAGAGGCGGGAGAGGTGGCCTCTGGTTTCTGGGGTGTGGGAGCAGCATGATCAGCTGCTGGCTTTGGGGAGGTAACAGGAATAGCTGGGGCTGAGGCAGCAGCACCTGGAGCCAAAGGCAGTGTGCCAGGGGCTGCCGGGCTGGCAGGAGCTGCCTTGGCTGCAGTGGGGGCAGAGGGAACAGCAGGAGCTGCTGTGGCAGCAGTGGGGTTCTTGGGAGGTGCTTTGGTTGCAGCTAAAGATGCTGGAGCTGCAGGAGGGGGAGCAGATGGGGCAGCAGTGGGGCTCTTTGGGGACTTCTTTGCTGCATGGGGGGCAGCTGGAGCTGGTGGAGCTGCAGCAGGAGCAGAGGGAGCAGATGGGGAAGCAGCAGGGCTCTTCGGGGGCTTTTTGGCTGCACTGGGGGCAGCCTGGGTAGCAGCAGAGCTCTTTGGGGGCTTTTTGGCTCCAGTGGAGGCAGCTGGAGCTGCAGGACCTGCTGGAGCAGCAGCAGAGCTCTTTGGAGACTTTTTGCCTGCAGGGGGTGCAGTTGGAGCTGCCAGCACAGGTGAGACAGGTGGGGAGCTGGCAGGGGCAGAAGGGGCACCAACTGGGCTCCCAGGAGCTGCTTTGGCTGCAGAGGAGGCAGCCGTAGCTGGGGGAGTTGCAGGAGTTGGTGCAACAGTAACAGGGCTCTGGGGAGACACTCTGTTGGCAGCAGGGGCAGCTGCAGCTTGGGGAGCTGCAGGAACCACAGCAGCAGGGGCAGAGGGGGTAGTGACTGGGCTCTGGGGTGCTGCTTTGGTGGCAGCAGGGGCAGCTTTGGGAGATGGTGTGGCAGCAACAGGGCTCTGGGGAGCTGCTTTGGTGGCAGCAGAGGAAGCTTGGGGAGCTGATGTGGTGACAGGGCTCTGGGGTGCTG
This sequence comes from Cyrtonyx montezumae, assembly GCF_038088225.1. NCBI lineage: Eukaryota > Metazoa > Chordata > Aves > Galliformes > Odontophoridae > Cyrtonyx > Cyrtonyx montezumae. The sequence goes on along the minus strand of NW_027072095.1, from coordinate 51,060 downwards.
CTTTGGTGGCAGCAGGGGAAGCTTGGGGAGCTGCTTTGGTGGCAGCAGGGGCAGCTTGGGGAGCTGGTGTGGCAGCAACAGGGCTCTTGGGAGCTGCTTTAGCTGCAGCAGGGGCAGCTTTGGAAGCTGGTGTGGCAGTAACGGGGCTCTCGGGTGCCGTTTTAGTGGCAGCAGGGGCAGCTGGAGGATCTGGAGTGGCAGCAATAGGGCTCTGGGGAGCTGCTTTGGTGTCAGCAGGGGAAGCTGGAGGATTTGGAGTGGCAGCAATAGGGCTCTGGGGAGCTGCTTTGGTGGCAGCAGGGGAAGCTGGAGGAGCTGGTGCGGCAGCAACAGGGCTCTGGGGTGCTGCTTTGGCTGCAGCAGGGGCAGCTTTGGGAGCTGGTATGGCAGTAACGGGGCTCTGGGGTGCTGCTTTAGTGGCAGCAGGAGCAGCTGGAGGAGCTGGTGCGGCAGCAACGGGGCTCTGGGGAGCTGCTTTGGCTGCAGCAGGGGCAGCTTTGGGAGCTGGTTTGGCAGCAACGGGGCTCTGGGGAGCTGCTTTGGCTGCAGCAGGGGCAGCTTTGGGAGCTGGAGTGGCAGCAACAGGGCTCTTGGGAGATGCTTTGGCTGCAGCAGGGGAAGACTGAGGAGCTGGAGTGGCAGTAACAGGGCTCTGGGGAGCTGTTTTGGTGTCAGCAGGGGCAGCTGGAGGAGCTGGTGTGGCAGCAACGTGACTCTTGGGAGGTGCTTTGGCTGCTGCAGGGGCAGCTGGAGCTGGGGGACCTGCAGCAGAAGGGGCAGACGGGGTGGTAACTGGGCTCTGGGGTGCTGCTTTGGCTGCTGCAGGGGCAGCTGGAGCTGGGGGACCTGCAGGAACTGCAGCAGCAGGGGCAGAGGGGGTGGCAACTGGGCTCTGGGGTGCTGCTTTGGCTGCTGCAGGGGCAGCTGGAGCTGGGGGACCTGCAGGAACTGCAGCAGCAGGGGCAGAGGGGGTGGCAACTGGGCTCTGGGGTGCTGCTTTGGCTGCTGCAGGGGCAGCTGGAGCTGGGGCAGCTGGAGGAGCCACGGGAGCTGGTGCAGTAGGGGCAGAAGGAGTAAGTGGAGCAACTACTGGGCTCGCAGGTGCTCCTTTGGCTGCAGGAGAGGTGGCTGGAGCTGCCATCGCTGGTGTGACAGGCAGGGGGCTGGCAGGAGCAGAAGTCACAGCAGCTGGCAGTGAGATGGGGATCACTGGAGCTGCTTTAGCTGGAGCTGCTGCTGCTGCTGGTGGCCCTGGAGGGGATGAGGCAGCTGCTGGGGTTGTGCTGGGGAGGACAGGATCTGTCACAGGAACTGGGCTCCCAGGGGATGGCCTGGCCACAGAGTGGGGAACCACAGGGGTGCCAGGGGTTGTCAGGGCAGGGCCCACGGGACAGGTCACAGTCCCAGAAGGAGCAGCTGGAGCCAGAGGACAGATGGGAGTACCAGGTGCAGGGCCCTGTGGGGGAGCAGCAGCGCTGCAGGGGACTGTACCACCTGGCAGCAGAGGGGCCAGCGCCATGGGGGCAGACAGAAAGATGGGTGGGGAGATGGAAGCTGCTAAGGTTGGGCCCAGGGGGGAAGCTGGAGGGGGCAGGGGGGCAGCAGGGTGTACTGGCATTGCAGGTGGGCTCTGGGGAAGAGCTGTGGCCCCTACAGGGGCTGCTACTCGGGGGGGTGCCAAGGGCAGAGCAGCTGGGGCTGTCCCAGGGCTCTTGGGAGGTACAGGGTGAGGAGCCAAGGCTGTGGCTCCAGCGGGGCTGGGAGTAGCAGAGACTTTCACAGGAGGCATGAGAACTGCTGGGAGACAGTCAGGACTTGCTGGGGATGGGATAGCTGCTGGGGGGGCTGCCCGCCCTGCAGCAGGAAGAGCAGCCAGAACTGGAGATGCTGGGACTGGCAGTCCTGGAGATACTGGGCTAATTGGGACAGGAGCAGGCTCTGGAGAACCTTGGGCAGCAAAACCAGTTGGGGATGGTGGTACTGGAGCTGGAGGAGGGGAAGAAGTAACTGGGAGGGACAGAGCTGGGGCAGGGAGCTGGGGAGGGGCAGAAAAGACAGGAATTGCTGCAGCTGGGACGACAGCAGGGGAGAGAGGGGCTGGGGGCATGGCTGGGGCAGAGCTGGGCGGCTCTGCAGGAACACCATGGGCAGTGGGGCCCAGGGCTGGAGTCAGAGGTGGGGAATGAGCAGCAGGAAGAGCAGCTGAAGGAAAGAAACAAAGTGAACCCATGAGAAAAAGGAGAAAACAAGGGCAGGGCAGGAAAAAAGCACACACACATCCGCAACAGCCAGTCCTGTCTTCTGGCCCTGGGCTCCCTACATCTCCAGCCCCCAGGATAGGGGCTCTGGGGAAACACCTGGTGTACAACATCCAGAGGGATCTCAGGGATGCCGCCCAGGGTAGCATACTGCTCCAGCTCTGGGAAGCAGTCCCTGGATCAGACTGAGTTGAAGAGCAGCAGCCAGCCAGCCTCCCCCAACAGCCTCCCCAGGAGCAGCAGGTGGAAGCCTGCCTGGCTCCTCTGAGCAGCAGGACCCGGAGTCCAGACTGCCACGGTGACCTGCACTCCCTCTGCACACCATTAGGGTTAATGCAACCACAAACATCCAGAACAGCACACTGTGGTTAATGTGACACACGGGGTGTTACTGAGGAGGTCTGAGTACCTGGCGCTGCAGCAGGAGAAGTGGCAGCAGGGGCTGCAGGAGGGAGAGCAGCTGGAACTGAACGGTGAGAAGGAGTTTGTTATGACAAGACGAGAGCGCTCTCTGTCCCTCCCCATGCAGCAGGCCCACACTGCCCTCCACTTGGGCCATTCCCAACGCCTGAGACACAACCAAAGAACCCCGGGGCAGGGGAGAGGCAGTGTGAGAGCCCCTGGCAGCAGCACTGGTCAGACCAGAGCAACCAGCGTCGCTGGTGAGGAGAGCAGAACTGGCTCTGTGGGCAGCACACCCCTGCACACCCACTGCGATGTGAAGGCAGGACGGGGCATGTGGCCAGGCCTCCTGCCAAGGGCTGAGCGTCCCAGCCCAGATCACACAGCTGCAGCCATGTGACGGGAGCAGATTTCCTCCTCTTTCCTTTCTGGGTGCTGGCTCTTGCCAGCTGCCCTGCAGGAAAGAGCCACTTCTCACAGGCCACCCACAGGAGAGCTCTACCTCTCCCAGATTACAACTAGAGCCAATCAGGTACTCTAGTCCTCACCTCTCTGTTGTCCAGAGCAGCAACACACACAAGACTCACAGCAGCTTCTTTTGCCCGCAGTCTCACTTTCTTTTCCCCAAGAACCATGGCCCAGAAGATGTTTCTAATACCCTGCTGCCCCAAGCTATTCCAAAAGGGAGGACAGCAGAGGAGCCTGCAGCTGCTGGGCTGGTGCTGGATGCTCCATCCACTGGCCAGGACAGCCAGCGTGCCCCAGCACACTTCAGCTCTGGGGGAAGCCATAAACATTTCAAAAAGGAGCAGTGCGTCCTGCCAAGAGCGAGCTGGCCCCTGGCCCTGTACTGAACAAGCAGAAAGGACAACTCTGTTCTCTTCAGAAAAGTTCTGTCCAGCCTACTTTGTCCCTTCACCCACACCACACCAGGGAGCATGGTGTGAGGACGTTTTGCAACAGCCCACAGAGACAGCCCCTCCTCCCCATCAGCCTCCTCCACAAACGAAGGTGGAGTGTGGGACTCTTGGAAACAATGTGCAATTTGTTATGGGATGTTTACAATAAACAGATTGCAAAGCCTCTTATGACCAGGCCACATACATGCTGGAGCCCTGCCCTATGCAGAGACCTCTGTGCTGAGTAGCACAAACTTCCCACACACCAGCTAACCTCCTAAGCATGAGATGAAAACCAGAGAAAGCCACTGAAGATTCCCACCCTGCATCAGAGCCCTCCAAAGCCCAGTTTCCTGCCTGGCGTGGCCCCAGGAGGGCTGGCTGAAAAGGATGACTATGACAGCCCTCGTGCTCACCCTTCCACCTCCACAACAACCAAGAGGCTTCCACCAGCCCTCCCCTGTGTCACCACCCCACGCCACACCCCAGGGCGGGGGACAGGCACTGTCACAGCATTGGCAGCTGAGTGCACGCTGCCTGTGACCAATTTCTCCCAACCTCCACGCCCTCTGTAACACCATGGGAGATTTGAGAGCAGCAGAGCACTGAGAGAAAGTGACCCAGGGAAGCACCGTGCCCTGGAAGAGGCCTCAGGGATGCAAGCCCCTGGCAAGCAACCGAGCCACAGGAATCCCAGCTATGCTTGACTAGGAATAGAGCAGCTGCCCCCAGACACAGCCACACAGCTGTCACACAGCAGCCGTCACTTAAACCTCCAGGAGTCAGCCACTGCCTGGCAATGAATACTCTCTGCTAGTTGCTTCTGACTGTCCAGAATACCCCAGCTTCTCCTGTGGTTCTTGGCCACTCCAACCATTTGCCCATCACACACCACACGTGCTCCCCATGTGTGTTTTCACGCTGCACTGTAGATGATGTAACATTTCCCTCAGCGCGAAGAGACATAAATGAGAACTTACAAAAAACTTTGGCAAGAGAAGCTTCCTCTAAAAGTAACTCCTTCAAAGATGGCATACCGGGCACACAGGCACGAAGCACATGTAGACTTTTACCCGAGCACAGTGAGCAGTACGGCAATAAGAGGGCAGACGAGAGGTGCCCATGTCACAACCCAGAGTCACAAACACTGCTGGGCAAAAGTAGCCAAGGCCGGGCTGGGACAGAGCGAACCCCAGCACAGCACAGAGCCCACGGCACTGCCCTCAGCCGCCCCACTGCTGCTCCCCCCCTCCCAGGGGCTCACAGCTCAGCGGTTCCCAGCACCAGCCCGGGCCCCCAGCTCACCTGTCTCCGCCTGTGGCTGCGGCAGCTCCTGCTCTGTGGCCGGGACGGTTTCTGTAGCTTCACCAGGCATTTCTACGCGGAGAAGAAGAAAACACAACACCGGACTCGCGGCTGCCCCGAGAAGTACCCGAAGGGCCGCCTCCAGACGCCGGTAACGGGCCTTACCCAATGCCCACCGCATACCGGCTGTTCAGTGATCAACCGCCCCCGGTACCGAGGGCTGCCCGGGCCGGTAACGACAGCGCGAGCCCGGCAGGGCCCAGACGGGAACGGCGGCTCTCCCGCCTCCCCCCGTCCCGGCCGCGGCCTCAGCCGCCTCCTCCCGCCGCGCGGAGCCGTCCCCGTGGGGCCGCCCTGGCATTGCCCTCCTCAGAGCCGCCACCGCCTCACCGGCGGCCCCGACCGTCCCGCCTCCGCCTTCCCCCACTCCCTCCCGGCCCGGCCGCGGTCCCGGCCCCACGCGGTCGCGGATGGAGGCGGATGACGGCGGCAACACTCACCGTACGGGAAGCGGAGCCCAAGATGGCGGCGGAAAGAGACCGAGCGGCTGAAGGCGCGACTTCCGGGAAGAGAAGCACTTCCGGGACAGAGCAACAGCGTCCTCCGCCCGCCCACCCCGCCGGCCGCGCTCCGGCGTTCCGGGGCGCGTTCGGTCCTAGGAACGGGAATTGTGCCCCGCGCCCCAGTGCTGCTTTGCCCCGCGGGAGCCCTAGCCCGGCTGTCCCCCTCCCCCCCTCCGCAGCTCAGGAACACGGACACAGGGCTGAGCAACACCCTTTAATAGTTTTGGGTACAAAAAGTATACAAAAAACATAAAAAGAAGTGAGAAGGGAACCGGGGTGCAGGGGGGCAGACATCTGTTGGTGGTCTCCCAAGGACAGAGGCTGCCGCTGTGCCCCCGGCAGTGCGGTCAGAAATCTCCCTGCAGGTCTGGGTACAAAGAGCAGAAATGGAGATTTTGAGGAAAAAAGAAAAGCCAACGAAGTGCAGCTGAGAACTGAGGGTCCTTCGGCGCTCACCGCTCCTCTGCAGCCGCTCTCCACGTCGAGCACGCTCCATCTCCTCCAGGAACTGCTCAAAGACCTTCACGTAGGGCGCCAGCTGTGTCCGACGGTAGTCTGTGGGGGACGGATGAGAAGGAGCTGGGCCTGGACCCCCCCACCCAACCTGTCCCCCTGAAATTAACCCACCCCCCTGCACCTGGCACAGCCCCGCTCACCCCGCATCCGCCGTTTCGTCTCTGTCTCCTCATTCTCATCCTTCTCTGTATCATCACCAGCCACGTCCAGCTCCTGGCACAAGGAGCTGCGAGAAAGGGCAGAACATGGGGGGCTGCCCATAGCCGGGGCTCCCCCCACCACTGGCTCCAAGCACGGACCTGATGGTGGGCACTGCGAATGGGTCAAAGTCATCCAGCCTCTGCAGGTCCAATGGCACTGAGATGCGGCCTGTGCGAGAGACAGAGGCGCTGCCCGAGGTGCCCAGTGTGGGGTCCTGACCCCACAGACAGCTGGACCCCAATTCAGGGTATATGCACCCACCTGTTTTGGGGTGGACGCTGAAGGGGCTCTTCAGCAGGTGCCCGATGCCTTTGCTGACGTTGATGTCGAGGCGTGGGAAGCAGTACTGCAGCATGATCTCCCAGTCTGCATAGCACGGTGCGCTCTTCCCACTGCCACCCACCTTCTGTGGGTACAGGTGATGAGGGGGTAGCACCTCCCCACCCCACAGCCGCCCCACAGCCACTCACCCGTGTCCGCTCCATGCGGCCCTTCAGCAGCTCCCAACGCTGCACCGAGTCACGTTTCTTGGGGAACTCACTCTGCAGCAGCTCACGGTGCTCTGCCCGGTGGTTAAGGCCAACCACAGTCAACACGAACCCCGCCACCCACCCTGAGCCGAGCAGCACTGCCCCAGACCACCGCAGGAAGGATATCCTCTGGGACGAGGGCTAGCACCTTGTCCCAGCGCTCGGGGCTGCCCAGGATGTCCTGGCCCTTCAGTGCGTACACCTCGAAGTACTGCTCCACCACATTCACCGACCGCCTGCGGGGCAGCGGGAGAGGCTCAGCACCCCGTGAGCATCAGCTCAGCACCGCACAGCACATCCGCACCAACCTGATGAAGGGGTGCACGGGCTCCGAGAGGTTCACCTTCTTCACGGTCTCAGCTCCACCCTGGGAGGGACAGCGTGGTCAGTCTGAGCGAGGTGGGCAGCACCACCCCCATCCCCCCCCCCACGTACACCCACCTTCACCAGGCTCAGGTACTCCACGGCTGCCGCACGCAGCGCTGGAGACCACTTGCGTACAGCGTCGTCGCAGACCCAGCAGTGGACGCCCCTCCGTCCTGAGTACACCCACAGGCGGTGCTTCATGCCCAGGTCCTCTGTGGGGCACAGTGGGGCTGGGGGAGGGTGCCAGGCATCTGCACGCCCTCTGCTCGTGCTCCAGCCCTACAGCAGTACTCCTCCAGACCCAAGGCATCACTATGAGGGGCAGTGGGGTCTGGACATGTCCCTGATGCATGAGGACAGGGGCTGCATGCTTCCCCATATCCCTCACCCACGAGCGCGCGGTCAATCACACGGACAGCGATGGTCATCAGAGTCCAGCACTTGGAACAGATGTCAGCCGAGCTGGGGGGGCACAGCACAGCAGTCAGGAGGGTGTCATGCCCCCACCACAGCTCTGTGGGGCTGTTACACCCCCCCCTTCCCCCCCACCCCAGGAACCTGCAGCAGGTCCGGACATCATCATAGTCGGTCATATCGATATCAAACACCAGCTCCTTCTCCACGGGCTGGAAGGCCCCGAGGTGCACCGTGTTGTGCTGGTTGGGCTGCAGGGAGCAGCAGGTCACCCCGTTGTCCTCCCGAATCCACCGGGCAGTTTGGATGGGTTGGGGGTGAGGGGGGGGTAGGGGGAAGGACGTGACGGACACTCACGCGGTGCGAGTACACGGCCCCGATGTCGATCTTGTAGGGGTTGGTCCTCTGCAGCTCCCGCTCCAGCTCCTGCGGGCTCCCGAAGGACTGGAACCGCACGTACACGTCGTCCCGCAGCGTGAAGGAGAACTCCCGCAGCTGGAAGTAGTTCTTCTCCACTGCGGGGGTGCGGGCGGGTTGGGGTGGGCACACCCCTCCCCGCATCCCTCCCCAGCCCCGCACACCCCTCCCCGCACCCCGCTCGGTGCAGCCCGGCCCCGCCGCTCACCGCCGCCGTAGCCGAGCCAGCGCCCGTAGGCGCCGTGCGGGAAGAGCCGGCGGTAGAACACCGGGAGCAGCTCGGGAAGCGCCGCCGGTTCGAACGGCGCCATGGCGGGAAGCGACGGGAAGCGGCGGGGCCGTCCCCACCCGCGGACCGCTGGGAGCTGTAGTGCGGCCCCGCCCGGAACGGCACTGCGCGGCTCAGCACGGCGCGGCGCGGTTCAGCACGGCATAGCGCAGCATAGCACGGCTTTGAATGCTCAGCATGGCGCGGCACGGTTCAGCACGGGATAGCACAGCATAGCACGGCTCAGCACGGCACGACACGATTCAGCATGGCTCAACACGGCGTAGCACGGCACTGCACGGCTCAGCACGTCATGACAGTTTAGTACGGCATAGCGCAGCATAACACGACACAGCATGGCTCAGCATGGCACGGCACAGTTCAGCACGGGATAGCACAGCATAGCATACCATAGCATGGCACTTCACGGTTCTGCACGGCACGGCACGGCTCAGCATGTCATGACACAGTTCGGTACGGCATAGCGCAGCATAGCACGGCACAGCATGGCTCAGCACGGCATAGCACGGCACAACAGAGCTCAGCACGGCATAGCACGGCACAACAGAGCTCAGCACGGCATAGCACGGCACAACAGAGCTCAGCACGGCACAACAGAGCTCAGCACGCCATAGCACGGCTCAGCACGGCTCCAACCATTGGGGCAGCAGACCAGGGGGGCAGGGACACCCACGGGACTCATCCCCCAGCACCAACCCGGTCCCTGCACCCTGTGCAGTGCCTCCTCCCATCGTGTCCCGACCTCCTCCTGCCCCAAGCACCGGGAGGGGCAGCAGGTGGGGGGGTGGGAGAGGGACGACGGCAGCCACGTGTGGCCCAGTGGGCGTGGGGTGACTCGAGGGCAGCGGGATGGATGCACTCAGCTCTGTGCCAACGAGGGGCAGCTTTGCCAAGGGGCCAAGCGCAAGGCTGGGGGCCACGGATGGGGTTTCAAAGCTGCTGCGTGCACTTCTTGCTGCCAGCCCGCTGTGGGTCCCCACGAGAAAACATGGGAGTGAGCAGCGTTAGGCAATGCAGCTCCCACTGCTGGGCTGCACCTCTGAGGCTGCACCTCCCCCTGCACAGTGAGCGATGTGGGATGGGGGGCGCAGCGCAATAATCCCAGATCCTGCATGGCTGCTCTGCGTGGGACGCAGGAGGGTGGGCTGAGCTGCTGCCCGGCCCTGCGTGCAGCCGAGCTGGCACAGCACTGCTCCCAGACCCGGCCCCGCTGCTGGCAATGATTATTGCCTGGCCTCAGGGGGTTGGGCAAGTCCAAGGTCAACCCAGGTCTGAGCCAGCACTCGGGCTGCACCATTCTGCAGCGTTCTGCTGTGTGAAGTCCCAGCTTCCTCCTCCTCTTCCTCTTTTTCCTTCTCCTGCTGCTGCTGCCCCGTGATGTGGCTGTGGCTGCTGGTGCTCCTGGGGCTGTGGCTGCTGTGGCGTTGGCACCGTGAGCGGCAGACGGTGCCCGGGCTGACGGAGAAGTTCGTGCTGATCACGGGCTGTGACTCGGGCTTCGGCAGCGTGCTGGCACGGCAGCTGGATGCGCGGGGGCTGCGGGTGCTGGCGGGCTGCCTGACAGAGCAGGGGGCCACGCGGCTGCGGGCGGACACATCACCACGCCTGCAGACCGTGCTCCTGGATGTCACCTCCAGCAGCAGCATCGCTGCCACCGCCGCCTGGGTGCAGGAGTGCGTGGGGGAGAGAGGTAGGAGGGGGGCCCGAGTGGGGTGGGGGCACTGCGGGGGTCCTGGCTTACCCTGTCCATATTCCAGGGCTGTGGGGGCTGGTGAACAACGCCGGCATCGCCATCCCCACCGCCCCCAACGAGTGGCTGAGGAAGGAAGACTTTGTGAAGGTGCTGAACGTCAACCTGGTGGGGCTGATCGAGGTGACGCTCAGCCTCCTGCCGCAGCTGAAGCGGGCACGGGGCCGTGTGGTCAACGTGGCCAGCGTGATGGGCCGGCTCGCCTGCTTCGGGGGGGGTTACTGCCCCTCTAAGTTTGGTGTGGAGGCCTTCTCTGACAGCCTCCGGTGAGTCCTGTGCTCCTCACATGGCTGTGCCTCTCTGTCCTCTGCCTGCCGGCAGTGGGGTGCTGACACCAGGCAGGGAAACGCGCTGCTCGGACCTTGCCCCGCTGCACGTCCGTTGCAACAGCTCCAATGTTTGCTCTGACTCCACCCCATCCCACTGTGGTCAGTGTTTGCTCGTGCACTGCCTCAGTCACGTGCTGGGCTGCACGGGGTGCATTGTGTGGTTGTGTTTCCCCACCGTGCCCCGGTGTGAGGCCGTCCCCACGCAGCCCCAGTGCTGTTCCTGTCCCATGGTGTCAATGCCTTCCAGGCTTGAGATGCGTAACTTCGGGGTGAAGGTGAGCATCATCGAGCCGGGCTACTTTAAGACGAACATCACCAACTTTGAGGCCATGGAGAAGAGCTTCATCAGCATCTGGGAGAGGCTTTCTGATGAAACCAAAGCAAGTTATGGGAAGAACTACCTGCAGGAGTGTGAGTGCATCCCCGAAGCCCATCCGGCACTGCAGTGCTCAGCTGTGCCAGAACCCACCAGGGCCTCTCGGTCCCTTTGGCACGAGGTCAGCTCCTGCCCCCTCCCTCTGCCCCCAGTCCTGGCAGCTACACGGTCAATGGGGAAGAAGTGCAACCCCAACCTCTCGCTGGTGACGGACTGCATGGAGCACGCGCTGACCAGCTGCCACCCGCGCCGCCGCTATGCAGCTGGCTGGGACGCCAAGCTGCTCTACATCCCACTCTGCTACCTGCCCTCTGCCCTCAGCGACATCGTCCTCACCTGGTCCTACCCAAAACCTACCCAGAGTGAGTGAGTTGGTGCGGGCAGCGCAGGGCCGGGTGTGCGAGGCAGAGCCGGCATCATCCTGCGCCAGAGATCTCCGTGTTCTACATCAGCCACGGCTGACGAACTATTTGCTGCTGAATAAAGATGACCTCCTCCTCCCTGCACGGTGTGACTGAGCTGTGCTCCTTCCCTCGCTGGTGCACCGAGGCAGTGCTGTGCTCATGGGGGAGCAGTCGGTACGGTGCTGCCGAGCCCCCAACCTGCACAGCCCATGCCCACTTGCAGCTGAAGGCACTCAGGAGCTGCTGGTGAGCGGGCGGCTGTCCCAGTGCCACTGCGCAGAGAGGGAGTTCCCAGCCCCAGCACTGCTGCTCTGCTCTCATCCCGGCATCACCGCATCCTCACACGCTTCCCATGTGGAGGGTGTGAGGCAGTCAGCCCCACACTGTGGATCTGGGCACTGTGCACGGCCTCAGGTTGCACTCCACCAGCACGAGCAGCTGCTACGGAGCCAAAGCAGCACTCCTGGAACGTGGCTCTGTGCAACACGAGGCAGTGAGGATGAGGGAACTTGGGGTTTATCCCGGCGTTGGTGCAATCCTGCCCGCCCCACAGCACCGCCTGCAGCACTTTGGGCACCGCTGCCCCCACTGCTGCCCCACATCACGTGGCACCACTCCTCTGCACTGAGCTCTATTTATACGCGTGGACGTGGGCTGTGCGAGGACGCGTGGTGCGGTGCAGACCTGCCCAGGTAACCCCAGGGTTTGTGGTGTGGTATTCACAGGCACAGCTCCTCCGGGACAGGCACAGTGCAGGGTGATGTGTCGGGCAGGGCTGGACTGGGGGTGTCCCGGTGCTGTGGTCAGTGGGGTGGGAGCTCTGCGGGGTGATGGGTGCCGTTCTGAAGCTGCCCCACTGCGGTGCTGTGCTTTGGGGGAGCGCAGTGAGGCTGCACTCAACCACAGCCTCAGTGCGTCTTCCTCACGATGAAGGAAAATGTCATACGTGTCTTATAGGAATGGAAATCGTGGGAGGGGGGAGGTAGTGGGGGTTATGGAGGCAGGTAGGGCCAAGAGCCACGAACCAGCACCTCGCTCAGCACCAGCTGCAATGGGTTCCTATGGGGTGGCGGGTGATAGGGAAGCACAAGGACTCACCCCCAAGAGCCAAAGACCCCAAATCCAGGGAACAGCCCCCAGCATAGCGTGCTTGGAGCAGTGCTTTCTCAGCTACAGGGGCACAGCCAGGACCCAACACGACCCTGACCCACAGGTCCTTGCAGGGAGCCCACGTGCAGCGCGTGGGACACTTAGCCCCTCTCTTCCCCCGGTGAGGATGTTGCTGTGGCTGCTGGTGCTCCTGGGGCTGTGGCTGCTGCGGCGTTGGCACCGTGAACGGCAGACGGTGCCCGGGCTGACGGAGAAGTTCGTGCTGATCACGGGCTGTGACTCGGGCTTCGGCAGCGTGCTGGCACGGCAGCTGGATGCGCGGGGGCTGCGGGTGCTGGCGGGCTGCCTGACGGAGCAGGGGGCCACGCGGCTGCGGGCGGACACATCACCACGCCTGCAGACCGTGCTCCTGGATGTCACCTCCAGCAGCAGCATCGCTGCCACCGCCGCCTGGGTGCAGGAGCGCGTGGGGGAGAGAGGTAGGAGGGGGGCCCGAGTGGGTTGGGGGCACTGCGGGGGTCCTGGCTTACCCTGTCCATATTCCAGGGCTTTGGGGGCTGGTGAACAACGCCGGCATCGCCATCCCCACCGCCCCCAACGAGTGGCTGAGGAAGGAAGACTTTGTGAAGGTGCTGAACGTCAACCTGGTGGGGCTGATCGAGGTGACGCTCAGCCTCCTGCCGCAGCTGAAGCGGGCACGGGGCCGTGTGGTCAACGTGGCCAGCGTGATGGGCCGGCTCGCCTGCTTCGGGGGGGGTTACTGCCCCTCTAAGTTTGGTGTGGAGGCCTTCTCTGACAGCCTCAGGTACAGTGCTGTGTCCTGCATGGGTTTGGCAGTAGCAGAGCAGCACTGTTTTGCCTCTGTCCTGCTTTCACCATTCCTCGTCTCCCCCGGGCACCTCCTGTCCCAATAGAAAGGAAAAGCACTGAGCTGAGGGGAGGACTTGTGAAAGGTGTTCGTGTAGGTTGGGAATCGGGCGGGTGAGAGCCAGCAGTTGTGCAAAGATGGAAAGGGGTTGGAGGAGCGCCAGCTCTGGGGTGAGTGTGTGCCTAAGGGTCTCCACTGCCCTGCAGTGTTGGGTCCCACCCCGGGGGCAGTGGCAGTGCCCGGTGTGCTGATGTCCCCGTCCCCATTCAGGCGTGAGATGCGACACTTTGGGGTGAAGGTCTCCATCATCGAACCCGGCGGTTTCCGAACGGGGATGACCGACCCCAGAGCGGCAGCGGAGGATCTGGAGCGCCTGTGGGCGCGGCTCCCTGCAGAAACCCGGGCATCCTACGGCCGCCGCTACCTGGAGACCTGTTAGTACACCCCCCCGCAGCACTGCAGCCACCCCACTGACCCCCTCTGCCCCGCTGACCCCCCCGACCCGCCCTACAGACGCCCACCGCAGTGTCCTCCTGCACCGCCTGAGCAGCCCGCGCCTGTCCCGCGTCACCTCCCGCATGCAGCACGCGCTGCTCTCCCGCAGCCCCCGCAGCCGCTACGCCGCCGGGTGGGACGCGCTCCTCTTCTTTCTGCCTCTCAGCTACTGCCCCGCGTGGCTCTGCGATGCCATCACCGCCCTCGTGCTGCCAAAGCCGGATTGCGGGACCCCCACCCGCCCCTGAGCGCATCCCTGTGCCCGATCCGCTGCTCAATAAACGCGCTGCACACGGCGGCTCCTGCGGGAGCAGGACCTCTTTAAAAGCGTTTTTCCCTTCCGCAGCAGCACCCTCTGAGCTCGCAGCCCCCCCTGCATCGGGGCTGCGTGCAGCTGCACGCTGCAGAGGGGCACGAAGCCCCTGTGCATAGCCGTGCCAGGGCCCCTCCAGCAGCTGGCACAGCATCCATCCCTCCCCATTCTTGGGTACTTTCTGCCCAGCTCCCACCTCCCGCAGCTGCAGGGGGCTGCAGTCAGCTCCATTTTCTGCTCCATTTTCAGCACAGGAGCGGAAAGCCCCCTCCCCGAGACCTCCTCCCTCCCGGCTGCATCTGTGCAGCCCCATCTGCCCCAGAGCTGCGCCCACGGGGTCCTCTGGCACCGGTGGGTGCTGCTGCGCTTCGGCACATCAGATGTGTGGGCGGTGACTCACGCATCCTTCATACCTTTAATTAAGGGATAATTAGCGATGACGATTGGGGAGATTGGGCCCCCGAGGCTGTGCACTTGCCTGCAGGACTGAGCAGTGCTCGGCGCAGCCTCACGCCGCCCACCCGCGCCCCTTCTCCCACTGACGCGTGCGGGGGTCGAGTTCGTGCGGGGACCCGGGGCGATGCGGGGCGATGCGGGGTGTGGAGGGCGAGGGGCCCTCGTGCGAAGCAAAGCGTTCCTGCAGGTTCGGTGGGTGCAGGGTCCCAGCAGCCTGCACAGCGTCACGTCCCCGCGTGTCCCTGGGGGGCTGCGTGGGGAGGACACAGCACTCGGAGCAGCGCTGCCGACAGAGGCAAAGTGCAAAACCCGAGGGAATGGCGGCTCCAGATTCAGTTCCATGGGATAGAGGCTCCCATGGGATTTCGCCCCTCTGCCCCACCCCCGCCCCCACAATGAGATCCCTGGGGCCTCTCCACCCCAAGCCGGGGCCTCTGAGCACGGCCCTTCCGGAGAGGGAGGGGCCCCTTATCCCATCAATCTCCAAACAAATGGGGCCCTGGGGGAAGGGGGGGTGTGGGGGGCGGCATTCTGGGACGGTGCTTTCGATGCGGTGCTCTCTGAGCATCCCAGTTCGGTGCTGACGGAGCAGAGCTCGGAGGAGCGGAGCTCCCACCGCCCCCTCCAGGGTCCGAATGCTGTGGGGTCACCCACACCGCGCAGCCCTTCTGCTGTGCCACCAACACCGGAGCTCTGCAAGTCCGGGACCCCTGCTCCTGAGCCCCAGGGAGGCAAAACGCCAACGCCAAGAGCTTCCCAGCACACTCTGCATCCGTCACAGCCGGACCGCGTGCACCGCTTTCATGAGGACGATGCCAGCCCACGGCATCCTCGGAGTGGGGCGAAGCAAAGCCCGGTTCCCGTTTGCAGACGGTCGATACCTTCTCGTTGCCCGCCCCACCTCTCACGTTGTTGGGAGAGCGCCCGCTTATCATGCACGCGCTTCCCTGTTCCCTCCGTGCCTTCCTTCCGAGCGATTGTTGGTGACGATGTCTTGTCTGCTCTTGAAAAGGAGATTTCCTGCAATTGTTCTGCAGGACTTGCAGCCCGAGGCAAAACGATCCATCTATCAGCCCCTTCCCCAGCGCGGGGCAAGGCTAAGCCCCCTTCCTTCCCCTGCACGTTGCCCAGCTCTGATTAATTGCTGCCGGGCAGAGGAATTGCTGCGGGGATGGCACTCCGACCGCAGAGACAGTGCCCGGGGGGATGCAGTGCCCCGACCCTTCAGTGCGATGCTGTGCCACGCTGAGCCGTGCCAACGCTGTCCTGTGCCACACTGTGCCGTGCCGTGCCATGCTGAGCCGCACAGCACCGCGCTGTGCTGCTTTTGTCATCCTTCCCCAACAAAGAGCCCGAGTGTCCCCGCGCGTCGCCGCGGGGACGGGCACAGCGCGTTCCCCTCAGCCCACCCCATCCCGCGGGCTCAAAGCTCCCAGGATCCATTCCCTCCACCCACACCTGGCCACGCTCCGCCCACGGCTCCGTGCCACCAAATCCCGCGTGGGGATGGGGTTGAAACGGATGCGCCCCGCGTAGAGGGCAGCACCTGTCCGTGGCATCCTCCACCCCAACGCACCGCCCTCGGGCACACACCGCGTCCCACGTCCCCTCGCTTGGTGCCGCCTCAGGATATGGGGCTGCCGCGCTCATTTCCTGCGGGGTGAGAGCCTGGAGAGCAGCCCCGCACTCCCAGAGCAGCGCCCGCAGCCGCACCGCGAGGATCGCTCCGCGCAACCCCGGTGAGCCGCGTCCCCCCACCCCGCCGTCCCATCGCCACCGCGAGCGGAGAGCGCGGGGCAGCTCCGGGGGTTTGGGCACAGCTGCGGGGGGCGGCGGTGCCCCAAAGCTGCGGTGCTGTGCGGTGCCGTCGGCAGCCCCGGGGTCGGGTCCCTTCCGCGTGCTGTGCTGGGATCCGCTGGAGGGGGGATATTTTAGAGGGATGATGTGGGAATTCACAGGTCGGGATAAAATCCCGTAGGATTAAAAAGAGCCTCGGGAGCTCGGAGAGCTGAGCTGTGCCGGCAGAGACACTGTTTTTCTCAGCTGCGCTGCTCAGATTTTCTCTCTGGTCCATTTTGATCTTTTCCCGTGGTCAAATGAAGGCTGTTCCCCGCAGCCTCCCCCCTCATAAATAAGAACTGCTGTTTCTGGAGGGGTCTTCATAAAACCCCTCGGGGCAAAGAGGCGGAGGGACGTGAAGCAGAACCTGATGAGCAGCGTGACACCCACGGCTGGATCTGCATCCCACATCCCGGTGCTGCTGTTGAACATCGTCAGGGTCGGCAGAAAGCTGCAGAGAGGAGTCACCCTGTGGGGGTCTCCGTGGTTCAGCACCCGGGGAGGGGGGGTTCCCAGCACCACTGAGCGCTTTGAGGTTCATCGCTTTCCCTTTCCCTGCAGCTCCCAGCATGGCCGAGGTGACAGCAGCCCCGAGCGGGACGCCCACCATCCCCAGCGAGTACGGCGAGTACCACAACCTGTCCGAGCTGTTCCACCTCTTCAACTACACCTACACCGCCTGCGAGTTCAGCCTGGATGAGAACGCCAAGCGCGTGGCCGTCTTCGTGCTCTACCTCGCCATCTTCGTGGTGGGGCTGGTGGAGAACCTCCTCGTGGTCTGGGTGAACTGGCAGACGCGCAGCAGCCGGAGCCTGGTGAACCTCTACGTGCTGCACATGGCCATCGCCGACCTCGGCGTGCTGCTCTCGCTGCCCGTCTGGATGCTGGAGGTGGTGCTGGACTACACCTGGCTCTGGGGCAGCTTCCTCTGCCGCTTCACGCACTACTTCTACTTTGCCAACATGTACGCCAGCATCTTCTTCCTCACCTGCCTGAGCGTGGACCGCTACGTCTCTCTGCGCGGCTCCTCGCCCTTCTGGCACCGGCACCAGCACCGCGCGCGCCGCCTCATCTGCGCCTGCATCTGGGTCCTGGCGATGGCCATCCCCTTCGTGGAGGTGTCCCACATGCAGCTGGTGAACACCGGGGACCCCATCTGCATCTTCATGGCCCCCTTTGAGACCTACGACGAGTGGGCGCTGGCGGTCAGCTTGGCCACCACCATCGTTGGGTTCCTCATCCCGTTCCCCATCATCGCCGTGTTCAACGTGCTGACGGCGCGGCTCGTCCGCCGCTCGAAGCCGGAGGGGGCGAGGCACTGCCTGCTCATCTACGCCTACATCGCGGCGTTCCTGCTCAGCTGGCTGCCCTTCCACGTCCTGCTCACGCTGCTCACCCTCGACGGCACCCACATCGTCCTGCACTGCTCCTTCTCCCACTTTCTCTACTTCTTCTACGACATCATCGACTGCCTCACACTGCTTCACTGCGTCCTCAACCCCATCCTCTACAATTTTCTCAGCAAGAGCTTCCGCAGCAAGCTCATCTCGGCCGTGGTCAGGTACGTCCCCAAGGACGCAGACGGGCAGAAGGGCGCTGAGGGCTCCTCCTCCACACAGCACTCCATCGTCATCGCAAAGGACGGTGGCGTGCCCAGCTAAGGGAGAGTGGGATGCCCACCTGAGGTGGGCATGGGGCCGGGCAGCTCCCCATGAGCACGCCGTCCAGCAAGTGCTTTGCTTTCCGATGCTGCTTCTGGTCGGTGAGGGCAACACACTCAGTGGGAATCATGGACGTGTCACCTCTGAGCACTATTTGAACCTATTTAGCCAAAGTATCAACAAGAGAGATGTTCCTCTTTCCTAGAGAAATGCCTGTAGCAATGGACCCTACCCCACGCAGCCCCACACGCCCTGCAGCCCCCAGCTCATGCCCGGACCCCATTGCAAAGGTGTGGGATGAGCGCTGCCCTCCCACTCTGATGCTATTTGAGCAGGATGGGGATGAAATCCACTCCTCTAACGCAGCCAGCACCCAGCACAGAGCTCGGCATCGCTGAAACGAAGGTGCTGCAGCGCGGGGTGCTGACACAGCACAGTGCTGAGCTGCAGCATGGGGAGGAACCACTCAGCACAGCTTTACAATGCGGCACCTCAGACCCACAGCTGCTGGTCTTCATCCTTCAGACACTGCCGGGATGGGAGCTGGGGGTCCCGTCTGCATTCAGCAGCACCGGACCCACACGGGACAGAAGTTGAAGCATCTGGAGAAAGCTCCTCCTGGCCGCAGTTCTGCTCAGTAATGCTCCGTATGCGGGTCGGGCCCTGGGCAGGGGAAGGTGAAAGTGACACCGGAGGGAATTCATCCATCTGGAGGCCTTGAGCTGCCCAAGAAAATGAAGCATAAGCAAATCGGACCGGATCCGGGGACAGGATGCCTGCCCTGAGGAGCACAGGGCAGGATGTGCCGGGGCTGCACCAAACCCCTGGCACAGAGCAGTGGGAGCAGCCCCCCCCCCCCCCCACCCCAGCATGCAGCACCCACCGCTCTCCCATTGCCCCTCACAGCCGGGATTTTACCCATTCAATTCACTTTTGGAAATCTAACAAGCCCCCCCACCCCCAGAGCTGCCCCCCCCCGCTCCTGTCTCATAAAGGACCTTTTTAATAAAAAAATACAATGCGAGAGGTCAACGTTTTCCGTTTTTATTATTCTAAATAAAAAACCACACTTTGTGCTGAACAATGGAGTATAAAAGAACCCGATGTACAACGATTTTAGACATCTACGATCTTGGGGGGTGGGGGGGAGGGGAGGGGGGGGAAGTTTACAAAATATACAAAACTTTACAGCAAATAGATAGTAAACACTTAAATATCAGGAGGTCAGTACCTACGATTAACTTAACGAGGAGGTTAGACAGCAACGCGTTCCGCTCTTCTTTCTGCTTCGTTCCTTGAAGGGGATCCTTCGGGGTGCGCTGCAGGGGTGGGGGGGGAATGGGAGGGGGGGGGCACGCGGGGCTGCACCCCCAGAACCAGTGCTGTGGGGGGAGCAGAGCAGAGCAGAGCAGAGCAGAGCTCACTCCCATCGCGCTTCCACGTGAAATAATTCGCAGGGAAGGATATGACACAGAGACATTGGGGATCTGAGGCCCCCCCCCAAAACCCCACCCCCACCCCGAAGCGGCAGGCAGGGAGGGCTCTGTCCCTGTGCTCACTGGTGGGGGGGGGGGGGGTTGCTCTGCCCCACAGCGTTTCAGTGTAAAACTTCTTTTTTTTTGGTTTATGTGCACAAAAGGCTTTTGCTTCACAGCTTGGCTGGATGCAGGGGTGCCCGCAGCTCTGGGAGGGGGGGGGGCTCTCGAGGATGCGGCAGTTCCCCCCCCCCCCCCCCCTTCATCCATCCCAGTAGTGGGCATCCTGCAGGGAGCAGCGGGCAGCACCGCCAGTAGCTCATTCTGCAGTGCTGGGATGGGACAGGAGGATGTGTGCTATCAGCAGGACGGCCGCAACGGAGCAAAACACGGAGTGGTGGAGGGAAGGGGGGGGTGAGGGGGGGGAGGATGAGGACGCGTCCCCTCCGTGCTCCGCTAACACCGGCGCAGCGTGAGCCGGTGCTCTTCAGCGCGCTCCAGGGAGGTAGGTCGGCACCACGAGGGTCACCACCCTCATTTTACAGATGAGGAAACTGAGGCAAAGAGGTGAAGTGACTTGCCCAAGGCCACAGAGGAGCGGGGGAGGGGGTGAGGGGGGCACCCCACGCGCGGGGAGCGCGGCCCGCGGCGCTTCCTGTTTGTGAGGTAGTACGAGATAGCGGAGGGCGGCCCCGACTCACGCTGCGCTGTCCCCGACGTTGGTTCCTCTCCACCTCTGCCCCACACTGGGATAAGGTGGGAACGGGACGGTCCCACCCTTCCCGGTGTAAACACCGCCGTGCTCGGGAACCATCCGTCCTTCCTTCCTTTCTGCTTCCCTTCTCCTTCCAGCCCGGCACCGTCCCGCTCCAGCTCTGTCCCTCTCTGCTGAGGTCAGGTGTCAGAAAGTCGTAGCAGCATCGGTTCGTGGGTCAGCTCCGACCGCGGGTCAGCCGAGTCGGTGGGCTCAGAGGTGTCAGAACAAAACCTAGATTCCAAACCTAGTGAGAAACGCTAAGAACACAAAACTCGGTGGCCCCTAATGGGATCAGAGGTAAGTAAACACGACGGACTTCTCGGGAACAGTGACGTAGCTCACGCGCTGTTGGTTCGTACAGTCTGAACAGCCCTAGCAAGGCCAAAAAAGAAGAGGAAAAAAAAGAAACCAAGAAAAAAGAAACCAAAGAAAAATAAAAAGGAGGAATCCATCCACGACGCCTGACCGTTAAATAAAAGAAACGACGCTTTTCCGCAGCTCCTCCCGGCCCTGCCCCTCCTCGCCCCATCAGCTGTCCGCGTTCTTCTCGGCGTCTTTGGAGTGGATAATGTACATGAAAGTCTGCTCGATGGTGAAGTCGGGGGGCAGGCTGCCCTTGTGCACCCCGATGTGCTTGCTCATCAGGTTGAGCGTGGAGCTGTAGTGGCCGCACACGGTGCAGCGGTACATGAGGGCCCCCGAGTGCGTCCGCAGGTGGCACTTGATGGTGGAGCGGCCGCGGAAGAACTTGTGGCACACCTTGCACTGGTACGGCTTCTCCCCGGTGTGGATGCGCCGGTGGTAGTTGAACTCGCTGGTGTGGGCGAAGCGCTTCCCGCACACCTTGCAGCTGTACTTGCTGTTGCCCGGCTGGCTCTGCAGCGCCAGCTCCTCGCTCAGGAACTCCTCGGGAAGTTTCCTCTTCTGCAGGCTCTGCGGTTGCAGCCGTTCGCCGAAGCCGGGACGCGCGTCCACGCCGCCGCCGCCGCCGCACTTGTGCTGGCTGACGTGGTAGCGGTACGCCGCCTCCAGCTTGAAGCTCTGCCCGCAGAAGTGGCAGCGGAAAAGGCTCTCCTCCACGCTCTGGTGCACGGCCAAGTGCTTCTCCAGCAGCTGCCGGTCCACGAAGCTGCTGGCACACACGGAGCACGAGAAGACGGCGATGCCCAGGTGTGCCAGCGCGTGCCACAGCAGGCTGCACAGGCTCAGGTGCCGCTGGTCGCACACGCCGCACGTTTGGCTCTTCAGGTTGACGTGGTCCAGGAGGTGGTTGCGGACGGTGTGGAAATCTTTGGCCAAAGGTTTCCCGCACGTGGCACACGACAAATCCGCGCCCGACCCCGCACCGAAGGCGCCCGCCTTCCCGGGAAGAGGATCGCTGGGGTGCACCACCACGTTGTTGTCGAAGACGCCGTCCCTGCGGTGCAGGGTGAGCTGCCACTGCGTGAAGAACTTGGTCTCGCACATGTCGCAGGAGAAGAGGAAGATGCCGATGTGGGACAGCACGTGGGTCACCCTGGAGTTGCGGTCCTGGAAGTGGGTTTCGCACACCTTGCAGTTCCCGGTGAGCAGGTCGACGTGGTCGCGGGCGTGCTGCCGGATCAGCTGGATGTTGGGCTCCAGCACCTTCTTGCAGACCTGGCAGGGCATGGCTCTGCTGTCGCGTCCGTCGCTCTCGAAGGCCAGCTCCTCCTCGCTGTCGTCGCTCAGCTCGATCACCTCTTCCGACGGCCCCAGCTCTTCGCTGGCGTCCTCGAAGTGCAGCTCATCCTCGGCCAGCTCCTCCAGCTGCAGCTCGTCCATGGGCACGAAGCCCGGCTCCTTGCAGTGCTCGCTGTTGCTGGGACACGAGTTGCTCCCCGTGGAGACGTCCAGGGACGAATCAGCGGTGAAGAACCCACCTTTGCCGTAGTCGCCGTTGCTCTGCACCTTGTACTGCGGGCACGAGCCCGCGGTGCTCTGCATGATGCTCGCACCGCCCAACCCAGGCTGCGCCGCTGTGACAGCACCGGGAGCAAACGGCCCCGGGTCTGCATCCTTGGGGGGCAGCGGGGGCTGCAGTAGGGGCACAGCGTGGCCGCCGTCGCTCCTCTCCTCCTCCTTGTAGCCACCCGCTCCCTCCCCATGCAGCACATAGCCACGCTCCGCACCGAAGTGCTCCACGCTCCCCCTGGAGTCCCCCAGCACCGGGCTCTGCTCCGAAGCACTGCCCACAGCACCGGGCCGGGCGTCCCCTGCGGTCAGGGGGGGCTGCTTGGGGATGGCCGTGCTCTCCAGGTCGGGGAAGGTGGAGTGGCAGGCACGCAGGAGGTCCTCCATGCCCAGCCGCTCCGCCACCTCGTAGATGACGCCCACGTTGATGAGGTCGGTGAAGAGCTCCGAGGTGTACACGAAGCTGAGGATCTTCTCGAAGTTGGCCGGTGTGATGAAGTCCACCACGTAGGTGCGTGCCGTGTCCAGCCCCGTGTTCAGGAAGAGGTTCTGGAAGTAGCCGGCGGCGCAGGCCAGCACGGCTTTGTGCGCGGCGAAGGAGCGCGAGCCCACCAGGATGGTGACGTCGCACATGGTCTCGGAGAGGCGGCACTTGTTGAGCTCCTTCAGCAGGTTGTTGGGGTGGTTGGTGCTGTGCAGCTTGATCCTCATGCCCATCTTAGCAGCTGTGGGGGCCTCTCCTGCTCAGCTGCTCCTTCACGCCCTCATCAGCAGCAGGGGCAGCAGGTGCTGCCCGGCATCCAGCGAGTGGCAGGGCAAGGGGCTCTGGGGGGGGTGGGGGGAGAAACATGAGAAAAAGTTAAAATCTCGACAAGGAGACATCGTTCCAGCACCTCACCTGGGGGACAGCCACGGGCACAGCTCTCACATGGAGCTGGGGCAGAGCAAGGAGGAATGGTGCCGCCCTGCAGATGCCCCCACTGCTCATCTTGGGGCCGGGGTCGGTTCTGCAGCCACCCCAGGAGTGCTCCTGTCCGGGTCAGGACTCACCCATGGCTCCCCCCCCCCCCCCCCCCCCCCCCCCCGCATCCCCCATCACCTCTGCCCTGGCAGGACCTGGCCCTGACTCCCAGCACAGCCCGAGGGGCCGCATGGCACAGCCAGGGGCTGCACAGCACAGTGCTGAGACACAGCCTGCAGCCCCACTGCCCCCAACCCTGCTGCCCTGCAGCCCCGAGCCCTACTGCCTCCCCTCCCCCAAACCCTCGGATCCCTCTCGACCTCCCAGCCCACCCGAAGCCCCCCTCGTTGTGGGAGGGCTCATTGAAAGCCACCAAACCCCCTCCCAAACTCTGTCCCGCTGTGAAAGTTGTGCTGAGGCCACTCCACGAAGGCTCCGTCCGACGAAACGTGCCCGGGGCCGGCGGTTGGTGGGGTGGAGGGGGAAAGGGCTCGGGAGGAGGGATGCTCGTGGGGGCCCCCCAACCCCCCCCCCCCTCGGTCCGTGTCCCCCCTCTCCCCCCGTACCGCCCAGGGCTCTCGCAGTAAGGTCAGGAAGGGTACCCCCCCCAACCCCAACAAACCGCGGCGCTGCCTGGGGAAGGGGGAGGGGAAGGGGGCCGCCTCCAGCGCGCCCCGACGGCCCCGGGACGTGGGAACGGCCGCGGCGCCGCGATCCCCGCAGGAGAGGACCGGGGCCGGGGTGAGGGGGGGTCCATGGGGGGCGCGGTCGCCGGCCCCGTCCCGCCGCGGCCGCTCCTTACCCGCCCGGCGCCCCGCACCATCCCCGCTCGCTCACACAAAGGCACCGCCCCGCCCTCCGCCCTCCGCCCGCCGCGCCGAGCGCCCGCGCCCGCCGCCACCGGAGCCGCCTTCCGCCGCCCGCCCGCTCCGACGGGGCCACAGCGCCGCCGCGGCCCGGAGGGGAACTGCGGGGGGGGGAACGCGGGGCGGTCCGAGTCGCGATACGAGGAAGGTCGCGATAGACAGCGGCCCCCCCCCCACACACTCTTCACCCCCCGCCCCCTCTCCCACCCCCTCCCCCAACCCCCCCCCACCCCCGGCGCGGACACACAGAGGCGGGCGCGGCTCCGGGCTGTGCGGTGCTGTATGGGTGCGGTGCGCGTACAGCGCGGTACGGACACGCGTGTGCCGCTCTCAGCGCGGCCCCGGGGCTCCCGCGACGGCTCCGCTGTGTCCCGTACGCCCCGTCGACGCCGCTTCTCACGGCGCGAGGCGCGGGGGCCCGGCAGCCCGGGGGCCGTCCGGGGGGGGTCCTGGGGAGCAGCGGGCGGAGGAGGGGTCGCGTTCAACGTGTCCCGTCCCGGCCGCGCTCGCCGCCGCCCTCCCGGGCTCCGCCGCCCGTTTCCCCATGAGCCCCACGAAGAAATCGTGCATGTCTCCTGCGGAGAGAGCGCCGTCAGCGCCCGCCCGGTCCGGCCCGGCCCGGCCCCCTCCGCGCTGTGCTCTCCGCGGGGCCCCGCCTCGGTGCGGGGCCGGGCGCGGTGCGGGGCGGGCGGCACTTACGCTTCTGAGGAGGCGCGGGCGCCGGGGGACCTGCGGGAGACAGAAGCGGGCGCTGATCGCTGCCGTCGGGGCGCGCATCGGGACCGGGAGAGCCCCCCCCGCCCTCCACCCCAACACTGCCCGGCCCCGCGCGTCCCGCCCCGCCCCGCTCTCACCGTTCTCCTCCTCCCGTAGAAGCTGCAGAAGAGCGGCGACGGCGGTCCCCGGGCTGCCCCGGGCTCTCCAGGGCAGCGGCTCCGGGCCGGGACCCCTCTGCGGGAAGCGGAGCGGTGAGCGGAGCCGCGCGGTGCCACCCCCGAGCCCCGACGGTGCGGCCGTACCTGGGAGCGCGGTGCGGGGCCCGGCGGGGCGGCGAGCGCGAGCGGCAATGCCAGGGCGAGCGCGGCGAGCAGCGCGCGGCTCCGCATCGTCCTGCGGAGGGGGGGACCGGGGAGAGGGGGGGGGGTCAGCGTCGGGTCCGGATCCGGAGCTGAACTTGGGCGAGGAGCGGTGAGCGGGTGATGCGGGCTGAAATCCCCCTCCGGAAGGTGCGGGCTGGGGGCTCGCACCCGGATGCAGGAGGGGGGCAGGAACTGCAACACGGGGAAGAGGGGGGGCTCGGGGAAAGACTGTGGGGATGCGTGTTGGGGGTTGTGTTATTGGGGAAACATTATAGGGGGTGCGTTATGGGGGGATGCGTTACCGGGGATGTTGTATGGGGGATGTGAGGCAGGAGCAGTGCTGTGGGGATGCAGGGGGGGGGACACACAGCTCTGCTGCAGACCTGGGAGACCCACACCACCTCACAGTGCCCGTAGTGCCGGTTTGTGCCATGCAGGGACGTGAAAATGTGCACGAAACCGAGCACAGACACGCACAGATCACAAACGGGCTAGCCCGGCACGCTCACACCTGCACACCATCACCAACGCATGCACACGTGCACGCATGCTGATGGCCAGCCCCGCTCCCAGCACCCCCAGCCCTCCCCACGTCCCAGCAGTGCCTTCAGCCTTCTCTCCCCCAACCCTGACCCCCCCCGCCCCCCAGCCCGTGTTGGTACAGGTGCGGGGACCTGGTGCAGGGATGCGGTACCTGGTGCAGGGGTGCGAGATGCAGGGACGCGGTGCAGGGTGCTCAGCGCCGGCTGTGCCCTCGATGGCGGCTGCAGCGATGGCTCTCAGCCCGACAGAGATGAAACCCCGAGCACCGCTGCGGAGCGGAGTTAAATAAGGGGCTCTGCCCATGGCACGGCGTGGGTGGGCGAGAGGAGAGCCGCCAATGGGGGCCGCGGGGGGTGGCACCCCCACCCCGCGATTTCACGCCCACGTGGGCACCGTGACACCACCAGGTGCACGCAGCCACTCCGCCACGCACGCGGCCCACGCAGGGATGGCACGCGGGCACCGCTGCACCCACGGCCCCGTGCACCAGGGGGACACACGTCCGGTGGTGCCACGGCCTCGTGGTGTGTGTGCGTGTGTGCGTGCACACAGTGTGAGCTGTCTGTGTCTCAGCTGTGCCACACCAGCGGTCACGTCTGCCATGCAGGAGGGCTGCGGGGGGGAGGGGGGGTCACGGCACTGCGGGTGTCAGCTGGGTTAACGTGGGATGCACACCCCAGTGGGGTGCATGCGTGTGAGGGATGGAGGCACACTCATCCATCTGTGCACACGGACCCTATAGCGTGCACTAACACACGTGCACATGCACACCCCCTTCCCCCCCCCATGCCCCGTCTCAGTCATGTGCAGCCCACCTGAAGCCCTCCCAGGCGTGGTCCCACCTGTGGCCATGCCCCCTTTGCCCCCTGTGAGGGACCCCAGGCTCAGAGTGGGGCTCAGCCCCTTCTGATCACACTCAGCCCTGCCCCCCAGCTGCACGGATCGAGGGTCTGAGGGTGGGGGGGGACAGGGGGTGTCCCAGCACCAGCACTGAACTGGGACGAGGCGCAGACCCCTCGGGATGGCAGCAGGAGCGTGGCTGCTCACGTGGCAGAGCCGCCCGGGGCAGGGCAGCATCTGCAAAGCCGGGGATGTTAATTAAATCGGAGCTTGGCCAGAGCCAGCCTAATTAATTAATAACACCTACTTGTGTGGTGCCGGGTGTGAGGCAGCCGCGAAGCGCAGCGGTGCCCCGGGCTTGTTTACGTCGCTGTCCCTCTCCATGTAAGGGTGATGGGTCCCCACTCTGGGAGGCGACACAGCCTCGGGTGGGGGGGGGCACGGGGGAGGGGGGGGTGAGCCTGAGGTGTCCCTGCACACGCACGTGCCCCCCCCACGTGCACGCTGCCCGCACATGGTGCCCGTGCACGACATGGCCCCACCTGGGAGATGCTGACGCGACCGGGAACTGTCAGCTCTGCCAGATAACGCGGGTGATGTGTGGGGATGGCAAAAATCCCACTCCCAGAGCCTGACGTGTGCAGGAGAGAAAAGGCAGTGGGGGGAGGAGGGGGAATGAGGGCTGTATGGGGACCCCCAGGGACCGGCACTGCAGCGGTGGCAGTGGGGGGTCCTTTGGGCTGTGGGGGGCTCTGCATAGAGCTGAAAGCTATGGGGGGGGGGAGGGGGTCCTGCAGTGGGGGTGGAGATGGGGGCAGGGTATGGGGGACCGCAGTGTCATCCGCCCAGAAATTGCGCCTCGGCAGCGGGCGCCGCTTTCACACTTAATGGGAAAAGTGGCCGCAATTTGGGGCCTTTCCAATCACGGCGGAGCCGAGCGCTCGCTGCAATCAGGCGGCAGAAACAGCGCTGGAGGGGGGGAGGGGGGGGGGGGCTCAGTGCCGCTCTGCGCCTCATCCCACTCTCAATCCTGGTATGCAGTGGTGGGGGGGGAGGTGCACATTCACACAACAGCCCCCATGTTTGGGCACCAGAACGCGTTTAATGGGATGGCAGCAGTTCCTGTGCAGTGTGGGGGGGTGTAGTGGTCCCCCCCCAGCTCAGTGCACCAGGACCTCCATCTTGTGGCTGCCGCGTTTCTTGCAGACCGGAACGGCGCTGCCGCCCTTGGCTGACTCCACCACAGTGACGGCCACGTCGCCCTTCGGGAACCGCGTGGAGAACCTGGGGGGGAAAAGAGATTGGGGAGAACCTGGGGACACGCCTGGCCACGCCCCTCCTG
This sequence comes from Cyrtonyx montezumae, assembly GCF_038088225.1. Taxonomy (NCBI): domain Eukaryota; kingdom Metazoa; phylum Chordata; class Aves; order Galliformes; family Odontophoridae; genus Cyrtonyx; species Cyrtonyx montezumae. Next base: position 23,504 of record NW_027072095.1, on the reverse strand, counting down.
CCGCCCAATGAACTGCCTCCGATCCGGCCCCGCCCCCCAGCCCCACCCTCATCCTGCCCAATCAGGAGCCTGATTTTCACCCCCCCCCCCCGCCCTTCCTGCCACACCCTGAGCGGCAGCCACGCCCCTCTCGAGGCCACGCCCAGTTTGGACAACGCCCATCCAGGCCACGCCCCCTCCCACCCCACCCCAGCCCGTACTGGTCGGCGATGCTGAGCGGCAGCGCCTGCGCGGTGACGTCCATCAGGGTCTGGTGCAGGCGGGTGACGAGCTCGATGAGGTGGGGGCTCACCAGCAGGATGTCCCCTTTCCCCCCAGCAGTGGACGTCTGTGTGATTTTGGGAAGGGGCAGTGGGGTGGTCGGTGCTGCCTGGCCCCCCCTCCCTCCCCCAATTTCCACCCTGTGTGGCACAGTACCTCCTTGAGGTGCAGGGCCAGCAGGCCGTCGGAGAAGCGGCTGACGGAGGCACCGCGGATGTCGCTGAGGCTGAGCACCATTTTGGGCTGCGCCGCTTTGGGGTCGGCCAACACCAGGTGCTCGGTGGTCAGCAGCAGCAGCCGCGGCACCGTCTGACGGTGGGGGGGCAGTGAGCAGTGAGCGCACCCCCTCATCCCCCCCCCATAACCCTCGGGGTGGGGCTCACCTTCCCGTTGGCTCTGTTCACCTTCTGCACCGCCTCGGCCATCACCAGCTTGTCCTTGGCCACCGCCTGCAGCTTCTGGTACTTGGGGTTCTGCGTCAGGCCCAGGTACTCGCCACGGAAGGGCTGCTGCAGGCTGCAGATGGGGGGGGTCAGCTGGGACCCCTATGTCTCCCCCCCCCCCCTTGCTTCACCCCCAGCCCACGACGTGTGACCGCACCTCTGGGCGTACAGTGCCTTCTTGTCCTTGAACAGCTCGCTGGCGCACAGCTTGGCCTGCAGCACGGCGCGCTGCTGCGGGGACAGCTGCTCCCGGTACTTCTTGCACTGCGGAGATGGGGCAGTGCGGTGGGATCTGCAGTGCCACCAACCCCCCCCACCCCGTACAGTGGGGACCCCCTCCCACGCCCCCACCTTCCAGCGGTAGAAGATGCCCTTCAGCTCCTGGTTGGCGTCGGACAGGAACTTGTAGGGCGCGGGGGGCCAGGTCCGGTCCAGCACCGCCATTGGGGGGAGGTTCTTCTGCAGCCCCACGAGGAACTTCTGCACCTGAGGTGGGGAGGGGGGACACAGCGGGTGGGTGGGGGTCCACGAACGCAGCCCCGGGGAAGGGCAGGAAGGGCACCATCAGCGCTCACCATCCGCCGGTAGATGAAGTTGGACAGGCGCGTGCGGGCGTCGGAGCGGAAATAGCGGCGGTAGATCCTGCGGGCCTGGGGAGAGCGGGAGTCAGTGGGCAGCAGCAGGACCCCATGGGGTGGGACCCCCTCCCCCCCGTGTTCCCATGGAATGTGGCCCCCCCTCCCCGTACAGCCCTGCCCCGACAGGGTGGGCAGAGCCAGGGCGGACAGACAGACAGCCCGGGATGCAGCAGGACAGCAGGACAGAGCGGCTCAGGGGTGCGTGGCCCCGCAGCGGGGGCTCACCCCATTACCTGGTACCCTTTCCAGTAGGCAGAAATGGTGCTGGCGGCCAAATGACGGCGGCGCTGAGCCTTCAGCTCCCGAAGGAGCCGGCGGGACTGCAGAGGGACAGCCAGAGCCCAGAGAGCCCCAAGGAGGAGAGGGAAACACCAACACGCATAGCGAGCGAGAAGGAGAGAAAGAAACAGAGAAAGGCAGGAGGAGAGATAGAGGGAGATGGGGTGAGACGGTCCTGGGGGCGGCAGGACCCCCCCGCCCCCCTACCCCCACCATGGGATCGCTGTCAGCCCCAGAGCACGGCCCCAAATGCCCAGTGCTCACCTTCCAGCCCCGTGCGTACGCCTGCAGCAGCAGCGCCGAGCGCTTCATCTGCTTGTACCTGGTCCTTTGCTGCAGGGAGGAGTGGGGGGGGTCACACCCGAACCCCCCCCCCCCCACGCCCTCAACTCCAGGGGGCGAATGGGGAAGAGTGCAGTATAACGAAGGACACCAGCCCCCCCTCCCTCACCGCGTGGCCGCGGAACCATGCGGAGATGAGGATCTGGCTCTTGCGCATCAGCTGATACTGCATCCGGCAGCGCCAACCACGGAACAGCTTCTGGATGAGCGTGGCCAACTCGGCCACGCGCTGCTGGCGCCGCTTCTCCAGGTCAAAGAGCTGCGGATGGGGCAGCGCTGAGGGCTGCAGCTTCGCCCAGGGATCCCCAAAAGGACAGAGGGGCTCAGAGCAGGGACTGGAGGGCTCGGAGCGGGGCCCAGGTCTCACCCCATGCCCTCCCCTCCCTGCAGCCGGGTCCCCCCGACCCCGTACTCACGGTGCGTGGTGAGCGGATGAAGATTTTGGTGTGGCCATACGCCAGCTCCTCGGGGGGGAGCTTCAGATCCTCCAGCAACGCTTCGGTGCCCTCCCTGCAGAACACCGGAGGTGTGGGGCCGCTCAGACCCTGCACCCCACAGCAGTGGGGCTGCGGGACGTGCCATCACCCAGCCCCCCCGACCTGTCGCTGCCTGCCCAGCGGGGCCAGGTCCTCCTGCTCAGCATCTTGTAGCGCTCCAGGAAGGGCTGGTACAGCTGACGGAAGGCGTAGCCCACGCGTCTCACCCTCACGTTCTCCATCAGCCCCAGGTAGCGAACCTGCGCCAGCACCAGCTCCGGCGTGAAGAGCATCGCCGTCTTGGTGTCGTTGGGCTTGATGCATCTGGGGGGGGGGGCAACGGTGGGCACGGGGTTTGGGGTCCCACCGTGCACCCCACTCATGGGGTCCCGCTGGGTGTTACCTGATGTAGTTGGGGTTCTTGGAGTAGAGGTTCTTCATCAGCGTCGCCACGGATGCCTTGAACTGAGTGCCGGTGGTGGGGGGCAGCTTGAGGGAGGGTCTCTGGGGGTCGCCCTCGGGGAAGAGGGAGCGCAGCAGCGTGTGGCGGGCGGCCCACATGGCCTGAGACAGGTCACGGAACAGCAGGTCGTTGTTTTTCTCAATGAAGCCCGTCACGTTGTAGGTCACCTGGGGGTGGGAGCAGGGCCGGGGTGAGCCCCAGCCCCATGGAGGGTTGGGATGAGGATTGGGTTGGGGTCAAGGGGGTGGGAGCAGGGCCATGGTGAGCCTCAGCCCCATGGAGGGTTGGGATGAGGATTGGGTGCTCTGCTCGTCCCCAGGGGTGGGGATGTGGGTGCCCTGCACCTTCCCGGCGTAGTGGTGGATGCGGAAGCAGCGCAGTGGCAGGCTGATGTCGGTGACGTGCTTGGCGTTCAGCGTCTCTTTGCTCTCGTAGCGCTTGTGAGAGGCGAAGACCTGGTTCAGCTTGGCGATGAAGGTGTCCTCGTTCACGGTGCCGGGACGCAGGCACTCCTCGTCCAGCATGGCCAGGATCCCGACTTTGCTCTGTGCCGTGGGGGGACAGCATCACCCCCAGCCCACCCCACACTGTGCCCCAAAGTGCCCAAGCGCAGAGCATCAGCCCCGCTGAGCCACCTCAGGACCTGGAGCCCCGCACATCGGGGGCAGGAACTCACATTCTCGATGAGGTCACAGATGATGCTGTTGTCAAAAAACTCCACTGGGGTCCACGGGATACCCTGGGAGCAGAGGAGTGTCGTGCACAGACCCATCGGACCCTGCCCCACGGGCACCCCCGGCTGGTGTAGGGCAGGAAGAGGACATCCGGCCACAGAGACGGGGATCCCAAATCCCTCCCCGCCTTCCTGCCATTGAATCCTCTCCCGGTGGGGAGCAGTGAGGAAGGGACGTGCTGTGGGGCCGTCTGCAGCACTTCCCCATCCCACTGAGGCAACCCAAAGCCACATCCCCAAAGCATGGGGGGGTGTCAGGGTTTTACCTCTCGGACATATTCCTCCTGCTCCTCCTTCAGTGTCATCAGGATGAAGATCTGCTGCAGCTTCTCGTTGCAGTAGTTGATGATGAACTGCTCGAAGCCGTTGTCCTGTGAGATGAGGGACCCGAATGGCAGATCTGTGCCGGGGACCCCACGTCCCTCCTACAGCCCTGAGTCCATACCCCTCCTGCTTCCCCTCACCTGGAAGATCTCGAAGCCATAGATGTCCAGGACCCCCATCACCTTCCTCTTCTTGCCCGGCTTCACCTGGAGCACAGAGGGGCTGAGCCACGTCCCTGCTGGGGGGGTCAGCACACGGCTGTGGGGTTACCGGGGGGCTCACCTGGATGCTGGTGTTGATGCGGTTCACCAGCCAGTCAAACAGGCGGCTGTAGATGTTCTTGGCCAGAGCATCACGGCCGTAGTAGCCCTGGGGCAAGGGGGAGGGGGCTCACAGGGGGGGTCCCGGGCTGTGAGCCTGCGGTTTTGGGGTTGTGGGGTGGGGTGGGGGATATCCCTGCTCACCTGAGGAACGCTGAGTGCGGTGAGCACGCTCTCATCCCGCACCTTCACGGTGCGTGTGCACAGTGCCTGCTCCAGCGCACCGGGGTCCAGCCCGATCAGCTGGCTGATCTCCTGCAGCTCTGTGCAGGACCAAACAGCGCTGGGGCTGTGCGGGAGTCACGAGGGGGGGGGTCCCATCCCATCCCCTCATCCTATACCTCCCCCCCATCCCCCTCCCGTGTTTTTACCCCGTGGCTCGGCGATGCTGCACGCCTCCATCCCGCTCGCCTGGAAGCAGCTGCTCAGCTCCACGTTGCCCAACTTCAGCACCACGGCCGTCACCTCCAGCAGCGCCGTCACCTCGGCCGGCGTGAAGCCGATGATCGCCATCGCATCCTGGGGGGGGGGAGGGTGAGGTCGGGGGATGAGGAGCAGTCACGGGGTGTTTGGGGAGGGAATGGGGGGGGGGGGAGTTGTGCCCCCCCGCCCGGCTGTACCTGCATGGTACGGAAGTTGGCGGCATCGTCCATGCCGGGCAGCACTGACTTCTCGTGGTTCAGGTAGCTGTAGTGGCTGCAGTCCGGACGCAGCTTCAGCTGCTCTGCGGTGGTGGTGGGGGGGAGGATCTCAGCCATGGCCCCCCCAACCCGTCCGTCCCCCCCCCCCCCCCCAAGCCCCCCAGCTCTGTGCCGGGACATACGGAGCAGCTGTGCCGAGCCCCCCGCCAGCAGCTGGTAGAAGATGTGGAAATTCCTCTCGCCCTTCACGTGGCGGACGATGCGGGATTTCTCCAGCAGATCTGATGGGGTTGGAGTGGGGGGGGGAGAAGGGGGGTATGAGTGTAACTGCAGCACAGGGGCTGAGATCAAGGGGAGCAAGGGGGGGGGGAGAGCAGTACTGACAGTTATTGATGACCCCTCCCAGGGGATCTCCCTTGAAGTCGAACTCCACATCCATGTACTTCCCCTGAGGGATGGGGATGGGGTCAGGGTGAGTGGGCCCCAGGGAGGGGGACCCCCTCCCCTCTCACTCACGAATCGGGAGGAGTTGTCGTTGCGGATGGTTTTGGCGTTCCCAAAGGCTGCAGAGGAGGAGGATGGGGTTATGCAGCATCAGGAATCGGGGGGGGGGGGGAGAGCAGGCTGAGTCCTGGGGGGTTTGTGGGGCACTCACCCTCCAGCACAGGGTTGGACTGCAGCAGCTGCTCCTTCACCTTGTCCACCTCCTCCCCTTTGCTGCTCACGGCCGCCACGTAAGACATCACCAACTTGCTGGCCTCTACAGTAGGGGTGTCAGCCCTGGAACCGGGACCCCCCGATCCCACAGCCCCGCAGCCCCCAGCCCACCCCACCTGTCTTGCCGGCCCCACTCTCGCCAGTGATGAGGATGCACTGGTCCCGATCCCGGTCCCGCAGTGAGCAGTAGGCATCATCAGCAATGGCGTAGCTGTGGGCAAGCAGGACTCAGAAAAGGGATGGGGGGGAGGGTTTTCTGGGGGCTGGGAGGGGGGAAAACTCAGGGGTTTTGGCAGGACTGAGGGTTGCTAGCGTCCCTGTGCTCACATGTGGGGTTTCACAGCGAAGAAGTTGCAGTTGTGGTACTCCTCCACCTTCTCGGGGGTGTAGATGGGCAGCGGTTTGTAGGGGTTCACTGAGATCACCACATCCCCGATGTACGTCTGCGGGTGAGCGGCGGTGTGTGTGTGGTGCCAGGGCAAAGAGCAACACTCCCACCCCATCCCAGAGCCCACATCCACTCCTCCTTCCCATCCCAGACCCCATCTCCATCTTTACTCCCCTTCCCAGATCCCAGATCCATCCCTGCCTCCCATCCCAGACCCTGTACCCACAACTGCTCCCCATCCCAAATCCCATACCCACCCTTCCTCCCCATCCCAGATCCTGTACCCCATCTTTCCTCCTCATCCCACACCCTGTATCCACCCCTGCTCCCCCATCCCAGGTCCCATACCCTCCTCCCCGTCCCAGACCCTATCTTTACTCCTCATCCCAGCTCCATCCCTGCTCCCCATCCCAGACCCCATCTTTGCTCCTCATCCCAGACCCTGCACCCACCCCTTATCCCCATCCCAGACCCCATACCCACCCCTTACCCCCACCCCAAACCCTGCTCCCCTCCCCAGCCCCACATCCCGGTGCCCACGTAGATGTCCTCGCGGCTGAAGCGTTCCTGCAGGGTGCGGAGCAGGGACTCCTCGCTGAGCGGGTCCAGCAGCACCAGATCCCCGACGGCCGCGGCGTCCAGCAGAGAGGCGGTGCTTTCCATGGCCGGGGGCTGCGCGGGGCCTGGGGCAGAGCGGTGGGGGCTGCAGAGGGCACCCCCTCCTCTTCGTGGCTCAAAGGGGCTCTGGGGCAGCTCCAGGGGAAGCGCAGAGCCGGCAGGAAGCGGGGACACCTGGGCCCTATTCTTGGGGCTGGGATTAATTCAGCCTCCGCTTCCTCCCTCCTTCCGGGCCGGGGAGAGCCGTGCTCGAGGGTGGGGGGACCGAGGAGGGTCGCAGCTCCGCCCAGCCCACGCCCTCACCTGATGCGATCCACGCGACCTTCAGCCCCACTTCACCTTCACCTCCCCGGGGCTGTAAACCCAGCCCTGCCGTCGGGGTCGGGGAAAGTTCACGGCCGGGAGGTGGCGAAGGAACGGGGGGTGGGGGTGTGGGGAAAGAGGTGGCAGCTGCCCTCGAGCAGGACGGGACCGGCCGGGACCCCACGGGGGACTGCAGCATCCCCCGAGCCGGGGGCGACACGGCGAGCCCCGCGCTGCGAGCACCCGACGAGGATTGGGGTTGGGGCAGAGCCCTTCGCAGCACCGAGGATTCTCCGCGAGTCCGGGGCTCGGGATCCCCGTGTTCCGACCCCCCCCCACCCCCAGACCCCGGGCGTGGTCCCCTCCCAGGCCAGGAGCGAGGGGTCGGCTCTCACCTGCGGCTTGCGGGACGCCGGCTGCGGGAGTGGCCGAACCGGGGCTGCCTCCCGGCCAGGATCCGCGCTGGGGTTGGCCCCGGCCGGCCCACGAAGGGGCGGGGGCCCAGGGCCCTCCCTCGGGGCAGGGAAACTGAGGCACGCAGCAGCAGCAGCCCGGAGCCGACGTTCCCGGCCCCGTGCGGGGTCCCGGCCCGCAGCGCTCCCGGCGGAATTAACGAGCGGAGAGATGCAATTGTGGCCGAGCAAACAAAAGGAGCTTCCTCCCCGGGGCTCCGGGAAACGAGGGCAAGGTACAGAGCTGGCAGCAGCCTGGCCCCTCCCGGGAAGACGTGTGATGCTGGGCTGCCAGCAAGAGCCCTGCAGCGGGCAGAGGAGACCGGTGTGAAGGGACAAGTGAGAAATCACTGTCACGAAAATACACCTTTATTAAAAAATACAATCATCACCCATCTGTGTTAGCCACAGGAAATGGACGGGGGGGGGGGGAGGGATGCATCAATTGAGGTTACTTGAACCAAAGCAGCGGGGCAGGGGAAGAAAACCTGGGCTGGAAACAAACTGACAGCAAACCCAGGGCAGCAGCAGCAGGGCAGCAAGGCTACAGGAGGGCAGGTTTAGTGCTGAAACGTTGCATAGATTGGGCCACCTCCTCTAGGCCTGCGCTTTGTCAAAGCTGTACGGTCCTGAATGCCAGAGAGGGAGCAGCAAAGCCCCCACCCTGCACGGTGGGGACAGTCCCTGGGGCCAGAGGGCTGAAAGCAGTAGCTCCCACACACTGGGAGAGGAGGACCTGTACCAAAGGCACTTGGAGGCACCTCCACAAACATTCCCTGAGCTTTGCAACAAGTCAGAGGGGCCCTCAGAGCTGTCTCTGCCCAGGAAGCACAGGGGTGTGGGGTTTGGTACGCAATTAAAACGAGGCAGAGTCACAGCTCGAGCAGCTGGAACCCTCTGGCACCTTTGGTGAGGAGCAGAGCCTGGCAGCGAGAGGGTGCTGAGCATGCAGGTAGGGACAGGAGAGGTTCAAAGTTCCCCTCATGAACCTGTCATCCCCCGTGGGGACACGCACGCGAGATGGACCTTTTGCTCCATCCACACCCTGAAAAGCAGAGACGCCCTGGCAGAGCGAGGGTGTGGGCACCCAGAGCAGGGCAGGGGGGCTCCTCCTGCCCCCCATGGCAGCGGTGCTGGGGCACGGGGCTCAGCACACACACAGGAAGCCCCTACAACGCGTGCACCACGAGCAAATGCACCAAAGAGCCAAGGTGGCTCCAGTCCAACTCCAGCCAGGACCTGTGCACCACATCAGCAGCGCAGGTCTGAGTCCCCACTAGGATGAGCTCCCTGCAACCTTCTGCCAACCAGAGCTGCACTGATAAAAGCCTCCATGCCTCAGCCACGCAGGAGCTACCCGGGGAAAATGAGGGTCAGTTCCCTTCATCCTCCAAGCAGCTCTGCAGCAGAGCCAGGCTCGCAGCAGCCCAGCTTGGGGTGAGTGCAGCAACATCAGCTCACCACCCCTGCGATGAGGATTTTGGGCACTGCAGGTGTCAGAGAAGCAGGAAACATCCTAACATCCTCGTGAGTGTGGGGCAGCTGACCTCAATCAGCAGTCAGGCAGGCTGTGAGTCCGCAAGCAACTCGTGCTGTCTCTGTCGATGGAATCAGTCCTGCTCCTCATCCTCCTCAAAGAGCTGGTCCTCGAGGAACACGCCGCCCAGGCCGTACTCCTGCTCGTGGAAGGACACCTCGCTGGCGGTGAGGTGGGAGGCACCACCCACAAACTCAGCAAACCTGGGAAGAAGCAGCAAAGAAACGTTGTGCAGTTACATCTGAGTATCCTGCGAGCTCCTGGCGTGGGGGAAAGACTTTGAGTCGTGGGCAGAGGTGCACCCAGCACAGAGAAGGCTGAGTCAGGGCTGGAGTTAGCTGTCCCTGCTTTGCAGCACACCCTGCTTGCATACAGCAGAGATCTGCTGTGCCTCAGCCTCCCCTTAAAGCCACAGATGGGAGCACAGTGCGGCCACGGGCTTTTAGATGAAGTTGGCCACCTCACTCCAAGGGGACGTTACCTCCTGGGAGATTGGATGCGGGAGACTGCAGTCCAGGCAGAGAAATCTGGGCTTCTGCAGTAGTTTCGAAGCTCCTCGAGGGCTTTGCGTGTCTCCACTTCACCCTGGATGCGGTACTCCTCCTCAGTCAGCAGGCGTGGGGGGCTCGGCCCCAGCCAGGCACTCTGTGCTCTCCTACCAGCAGGATAGCACTGCTTACCCCCCAGAGCAGAGTCAGGTGCAGAGCACACCCCGCTGGGTCTCAGATCCCCAGCCACGCGGAGTGGGACTCTGCATCACACCAGCCTAGGGAGGAGGGACACAACCTTCCCTGCGTTCACACCCCCCAGCAGCTCAGGGAACTGAGCAGCAAACACTCACTTGTAGATACCGTAGAGCCGCTGCAGGGGGTACTCCATGTTCTTGGTGCAGACAGCGATGACCACCAAGGCCAGGGCGATGGGGCGGATCTGGATGCCCAAATACATCAGCGCGAGGCCCAGGAGCTGCAGGGCCCAGGAGAGCAGGTTGATGCTGCGCTCGTTCTCTAGAGGGCCGTACCTGTAGCACACACCGAAGCTCACAAAGCCCATGAGCAGCAGGTAGCCTGCAGGAGGGCAGAGGAATCAGGCACGGGGCACTCCCATGGTGCTGACTCAATCTGGAGATGCTGAGCAACGCCCGCCAGGGCTGCAGCCAAACCTAGTGCTGTAGTTCCCCCTCCCCAGGAGCTCAAAACTATATGCCCACTGCCATAAAGAGGGCAGGAGGCCCCAGCATTCCCCCCCCCCAGCACGCTGCAGCTCCAGAAATGGCCACAGAGTGGTGAACTGGTGTGTCTGAGAGCCCACGCCTACCTAGCAGGTACTGCCAGTGGGACTTGCAAATCTCCCGCAGGTTCTTGAAGACCAGCTGAAGCAGGTAGAGGGAAAAGGACCAGCCTCCTATCAGCAGGAAGTAAACAGGGCTTTTCTGGGAGAGGAAACAGGAGAATCAAGAGGCTGCTGGCAGCCTTCAACTACTAAGCCTCACTCTGTGCGAGGTCAAATCCACAACGAAAGAGAACAAGGCCACAAAAATCTAACAGCCAAAGTCGTGCTCCCCTGCACTCACCTTGGGCATGACCTTGGACATCACGTAGATGAGGATGAGCAGCGAGGCCAACAAGCCAATGCTTATCCCAGCTGAGTAGAAGAAGAGCTGGCTCCTGCAGAGATCACACACGTGCACAAGGTGTTTCAGTTTGTGGGATGATGGTTGTGCACAAATGTGGCTGCAGGCAGTAACCTCGAGGAGCATGCAGGCTGCAACACCTGCACTGCACATCCCAGCACTCAGTGCCAACAGAAAGGCACTTCTCGTTCCCAAAACTCCATGGGGAAATTGCATGGAGCCCCACAGAGCGCAGCCTGACAACCCCTGCAGGCATGGGGAAGCAGACAGAAATATTCTGCCTTCCCACAGCACACACACAGGAATTGCTCTGCAAACCCAGCACACCTCGGCCTCCAGCTCACAGGGGACAGGAGACGACTCACCTGCTCAGCATGTCCCCACAGAAGAACAACAACAGGCCCAGGAAGAAAACCAGGAACAGTTTAGGGTCAAACCCTGTAAGAAGAGCAAGCCCAGGTTAGGAGAAACGCCAGCAGAGTGCCCTGAGCACGAGCTCTGTTCTGACACACTGATAACAAAAAAGGAGAAATAAAGCCCAAGCCAAAGCTCTGAAAAGCATCCCTGCATCCCTCCCATTCTGTATCCCAGGGAATGGGAAGATTCCTCCTTTGCAAGCTCATTTTTCCTTGGTGTATGCACCAGCAGAAACTCACTGCCCCTTATGGGAACATCCACCACCCCACCCCTGTGTGGTGGGACGCACAGCGGGACAGCTCAATGCAGTATCTGGTGTTGGGCTCCAGCAGGTCAACCTTCAGGCAGGTTTTGTTGCTGTAGAGATCCACATCGATGGTAGTGCTGTTCAGCTTCTCCTTCAGGAAGGAGAAGAGGAAATTCCACACCTTGGACTCCTCCAACTCCTTCAGCTCCTCCTCACTGCCCACCTGGGTGACGCGGATCACGCGGTTGCTGTTCACGCGGATCTGCGCAGGGGGAGAAAGCACGCAGGGGTATCCTCAGGGTGGGCTTATCCCCGCAGCCCCAGACAATGCCAACCTCCTCTCACCTGCATCCTGGTCCAGATATCACGCCAGCAAGGGCTGCGCACGTTGGTGTAGCAGAAGCGGTGCGGAGTGACGTGGCAAACTGCAGAGCTCTCCCGCAGCGGGAACACCACCTCCCCGACATCTTCACAACGCAGAGCGGAGGAGGACGACTCAGCACCGCAACGGGAACGCGAGACCCCCGTTCGCACCCACCTCACCCCATCCCCCGAAGAGGAGCACTCCCCTTCCGAGGGACCCCACCGTGCACGTGGGGTGCGGTGGGGTGGAGCAGCGTCCCCCAGCCGCGCACCGGAGCCCCCCCAGGCCCCGCACCGGAGCCCCCCCCGGCCCAGAGCGCTACACTGGGCCGGACCTACGATGCCACCCAGAGCCGGACGTCGCTCTCTGCCCGTGAGGGCCCCGTACAACATCACCCCGCGCACCTTTACCGCTCAGCGGTGACGACAGGAGCAGCAGCAGCAGCGCGCTCAGGATCCGCCGCCGCCCCGGGACCGCTTTCATCCCTCCCGCCATGGCGTCTCCGCCAACTTCCTCTTCCGTCGCCCCACCCACCCCGGCGATGGGACAAGGCAGCATCCAATGAGAGCGCGAGGTTGGCCTGACATCATCAATCAGCAACGGCCGAAGGTGACCTCGTGCGGTCCTCCTCGCCTGCTGTGTTAAGTGACAGGGCACTCAGCCTATCAGCGTAGGGCAGGTGGGACTCGCACTTGGTCCCGCCCATGGTTACCAAGGCGACCATCACGAGCTCCGTTCCATCTCGAGGCCGTCCCACACCGTAGCAACTGCGAGCCCCTCCTTAGCAACGAGTTTGACAGGCACCCTCCTCAACCTATCAGCATTCAGCTGCGGCTCTCCCGCCCCCCTCCTCCACGCCGGTTTGATTGACAAGCAGCTCCACCTATCAGAAGGCGGCCCCGCGTTGTTTGCGTGGGGGTTATCTGCGGGACCGCGTTGTGTCCGGGACCGCTCCTCGTACCGGGCTCCCCTCGGCTGCGGGGTGCCCACTTGAGACCCCCCAACGATGGGGAGGGGTCGGCTCGAGGGTGGGAGCAGCGGCTGTGCCCTGTGGCTGCCAGCAGCCGCCCCCATCCCCCCGGCGCTCGGCTCCTCGCGGGTCCGTGGGCGGAGCGGGCTCGGGCGGCCCCCCCCGAGCCGTGGGCGGCGGAGCCGGGAAGCGGCGGGGCCGTGGGAGGAGGATGTGCGTCAGCCGGGGGCAGCCTGGGAACGGCCGGAGTTGGGGGGGGACTGGGGCTGTTCGGCCGTGGAGGGGGAAGGGGGGAGGTCGCTGGAGGGGATGGGGGGTGCGTGGAGCGGAGCTATGCTACGGGAGATGGAGCGGAGAGGGACCCCCACCTTCACCTCCCTCCGACGGCGCCGGAACGCAGCGCTGCGCTGTACACCCCCCTCCCCCCCAACCCCACGCGGGGCAGAGGGCGCGGGGGCGGTGGCGCCGGCGCGGTATAAATAGCGCCGGGCTGAGGCCGGGGGGGTCGGGGCGATGCCCGCGGGGTGCGGGGGGAGGCCTGGAAGATTCTTCCACTCCCACCTCCCCGCCGGGATCAGACCCGCTCTGCCGGGGCTGTTCGCTCTTAAACCCCCGAGCGGTGCCCGGACCCCGCGGCGGTCCCACAGCCGGGAGGTGGCACGGGGCTGCGGGGATGCTCCTGCGCGGAGGGGTAGCACCGACACCCCGGGAACGGCCGTGATCCTTCAGGTGCAGGGCCGAGTCCGGGTGTGGCTGTCCCCCCGCAGGCTCCGGTTGCCCCGAGCAGCGCCCACCGGGCCCCCCCCCAACCCCGCTGTACTGCGGCCGTCAGTTCTCCGCGCTCCACCCGACGGGACCCCCGCTGCCGCCGCACGCCCTGGCCTCACCCGCTCCCTCCCGTCCCGGTTCGGTTTGGGGGGGGGGGGGATAGGGCGGTCCCACGGGCCCCCCCCCACCGCTGCCGCTTCCCACGCCGCGCTCAGCGGGGGCGGCAGCCGCGGGACCCGCCCCCGGAGCCTCCCACGCCGCGCCGCAGCCGGGGCCGCTGCTATTTCTCGGTACCGCCCGTGTGGGCGGCGCGCAGAGCGGCGCGGCGCGGCGGAGGGAACGCGCACGGCGCGGCCGCGGGACCCCCGAACACCCCCCCCCGGGGACTCCCGAGCCGCCCCGGAACCGTCCGTCCATGCCCACGGGGCGCGCGTAGCGGCAGGACGGGGCTTCAGCCCACGGTGAGAGAGCGGGGGGGCAGGGGGGTGCGCCGTGACATCGCTGTCCCTTTGGGGTTGGGGAGGGTTAGGGCAGCGCTGGGTGTGTTTTGCTGCACGTGGGGTGGGGGCACGGGTGGGTCTATGAAGTGTGGAATGGTGGGGGGGGTTCACAGGCAACAGTCGTGAGGCTCCACTCGTGTCCATGTTGGGACTGGGGGGGGGTGGGGGAGTGGGATACAGCCTGACCAAGGGAGCACGCGTGGGCCTGGGTGCTTGGTGGGGTCTGCAGAGGTCGCTGGGTACCTGCAAGCCGAAGGAGGGGGGTTGGGGGGGGGCAGGATTGCTAGGACATTGCTGTCCCCGTGGGGTTGGGAAGGACTGGGACAGCCCTGGGTGTGTTCTGCCCAAAGCAGTGCCCCATGGGGTGGGGGTGCGGGTGGGGCCACGGGGCTTGGGATGAGTGTGGGGTGGGGGGGGGTTCCCAGCGGAGCCCCACTCGTGTTTGTGTTGGGGTTGGAGCAGCTGCGCACACGGGGTCTGCTCCAACCCGGGCAGCTCGTATGGGTCTGGACGCTTGTCAGAGCCCCACGTTGCCCCATGAGTGCTGCCCCCAGGCCAAAGGGTTGTGGGGGGGACAGGGGTTTGGGGTCCGTCCGTCCCTCCTCGCCCCATCACGCCGTCCGTCTGTCCCGCAGGCGCGCCATGGCCGTGCCCCGCACGCTGGGGGAGCTGCAGCTGTACCGAGTGCTGCAGCGTGCCAACCTGCTGGGCTACTACGAGACCTTCATCCAGCAAGGGGGGGACGACGTGCAGCAGCTGTGCGAGGCGGGCGAGGAGGAGTTCCTGGAGATCATGGCGCTGGTGGGCATGGCCACCAAACCGCTGCACGTCCGCCGCCTGCAGAAGGCCCTGCGCGAGTGGGCGTCCAACCCGGGGCTCTTCAGCCAGCCGGTGCCGGCCGTGCCCGTCAGCAGCATCCCGCTCTTCAAGCTGTCCGAAGGGAGCGGGCGTAAATCCCTCAGCAACGGGCACGCCAGCCCCAGCGAGGCTGCGGGGAAAGGGGGGGGCAGCGCGGGGACGCCCCCCGCCCGCAGCCCCACGGAGCCCCCCGAGAAGCTGTCACCGTCGGGGGTGCCGCCGTGGCCGGGCAGGAGCACCCCCGAATCGGAGGGCGGTGGGGATGAGGAGCCGGGCGCTCCCCCCTTCTCCCCGGGGGGCACGGAGCAGCCGTCGGGCAGCGATGCGCTGGAGCCGGAGTTGGTGCGGACGGTGGTGGAGAGCGTCGAGCGGCTGCTGCAGAGCTGCCCCCGGGGGGGGGACGCGGAGCTGCGGGCGCTGCTGAAGCTCAACAAGAAGTTGGCCAAAGCCGTGGGGCACATCTTCCAGCTGGAGGACGGCGACCGACAGAAGGAGGAGGAGATCCGGAGGCACAGCGCGATCTACGGCCGCGGCGATGCGCGGCGTCGGGAGGGCAAACAGCTGACGCTGCACGAGGTGGGGGCCCGGGGGGAGGGGCACTCAGTCCGGGGATGGGGGAGGGTGGAGTGGGGATGAGGAGGGTGCCGCTGTGCCCTCCCCCCGGTGCCGCTCACAGCCCTGTGCCCGCAGCTCATCATCAACGAGGCGGCCGCGCAGTTCTGCCTGCGGGACAACTCGCTGCTGCTGCGGCGCGTCGAGCTCTTCTCGCTGTCGCGACAGGTCGCGCGGGAGAGCACCTACCTGTCCTCGCTCAAGGTGGCCAGGTGAGCACCGGGGACCCCTCCCCCTCCCATAACCCACACGTGGGGTTCCCCTCGTGCTGCCCGTGGGTGCTGCAAGCATCGGCAATTCCGGGCGGGGGGTGGGAACCCGCTGCCCCCCACAGCCACGAGGTTCCTCTTTCCATTGCTGAGGCAGTTTGGGGACCCCCTGGGTGGAGGCTGGGGGGGGGGGCACAGCATAGGGGATGCGGTCGGAGCTTGAGGGGTAACCCCACCCCATCCCAGTCACCCCACGTCCCGAGCTCCCTTCGTTCCCCCTCCCCGTTTCCATCTGTGCCGCCCCGCACCGCGCTCGGCACTGCCCACTGCGTGGGGGTGGGGAGGGGGGGGGGGGCCGTGCGGCGCTGCCCCCGCACTGACGCAGCCCTTTGTGCTCCCACCCGCGCAGGGCACAGCCCGAGGACGGCGGGGCCAGCGCGGCCAAGCGGCTCAAACAGGAGGTGGGTGCGTGGGGGGTGGGGGGAGGAGTGCGTGCGCTGGGGGTGCACACGCGTGTGCGAGGAAGGCGCCCGCGTGGGGAGCGCAGCGCAGCGGGTGCACGCGCGTGTGCGTGCATGCACAGCTGTGAGCGTGGGCAGCGATCGCCCACGCTTAGGTGTGACGGCGCGGCGTGCTCGGGGCTGTGTGAGGTGGGGGGAGGGCTGAAGGGGGGAGTTGGGGGTGGGGTTGCCCGGCGCTCACCCCTTATGCTCTGTGCAGGTGGGGGAGCAGAGTCGCCCCGAGCCCCCCCCGCTGGGGTCGGACCTCCACGCACCCCCTTACCGCGTCGGCACGGAGGAGGATGCGGGGGGAGCGTCCGGGGAGAGCCTGGACGGCCACGTGCAGGGTGAGTGGGGCACCGCGGGGCAAGCGGCGGCCTCCCCCCCCGAGACACTCTCTCCCCCCCCCCCTCCCCCCCCCCCCCAGGGTGACCCTGTCCCTCTCTTCGCAGCGGCGGGGGTCTGTCCCCGGCTGACCCCCCCGCCCGGCGCAGCCCCCGACGCGCCCCTCGCGCTCCCCCCCGCACGGGCTCTGGAGCCGCCACATTCTGCAGCAGACGCTGATGGACGAGGGGCTGCGCCTCGCGCGATTGGTCTCCCACGAGCGCGTGGGGCGGCTCAGCCCCTGCCTGCCTGGGAAGCCCCCAGGTGAGCCCCCCCCCCAACCCCCCCCCCCCCAGGCCACCCTTCCTCGGCCCAGATGCCACCCTCCCCCCGTCCCAGCTCTTGGGAAGCCCCCAGGTGAGCCCACCCGATCCAAGTGACAACACCCCCCCCCCCCCTCCTTCTACAGCCCCAGACGCACCCCATCCTGCCCCAGATGACCCCCCACCCCAAATCGCCCCTTGTGAGCCCCCCCGGCCTCGTGGAGCCCCGGGGGGTGCGGGTGCTGTCTCCCCCCCCGCACGCAGTGCAGCACTGATACCTCTCTTCTCCCCGCAGAGTTTGAGGACGGATTGGTGGAGCGCGGCCCCCCGGCCCCCCAGACCCCCCCCGCGGCACCATCAAGGTGGAGCAGGAGAACAGCCGGCAGTGAAACCCTGCGCCCTTCCCCTTATTCCCCCCCCACCCCCCCCCAAGACTAACGAAGCAATAACGGGCGGAGAGCCGGGGGTCAGCAGTGGGGCCATAGGTGCTGGGGGGGGGGCTCCGCCACGGCCCCCCACATCCCACCACCTCGCACGGTTACCTCAGCCGCAGCGGGCCCCACCCCCCCAACAGCAGCAATACCTCCTCCTCCATCCATGTTCTGAGCACGGGACCCCCCCCCTCCATGGACTTAAGCCCGATGTGCAGAGGCCCCCCCCCACTTTTGCCCCCTCCCCTCCCCCCCCAGGCCATTCATCTCTGCGTGCAACCACCCACGCCTGGATTGGTGCTGGCACGTGGCCCCCGCAGCCCCCGCAGCGCACGCACGTGCTGTCCCCCCCCCCGCATGCATGCACCCCGCTGTACATAACCCCGCAGCAAACCCCGTGCGGTGCCCCCCCACCCCCACCGTGCACAGCCCACGAGGCTCTCCAGGTCTACGTGATGGGGAGGGCTCACACTGGTAGCCCCCTCCCCCCCCCCTCCAGCACATCGCAGGTGTTGGATGGGCACTGGGGTGCTGTGCCCCCCCCCCCCCCCCCCATCCCATCCCGGGGTCCCCCATAGGACTGTGTGGTGTCTTTTTAGAGCATTAGCGACAATTCCTTTGTAACGTGTACAGTAGATTATTTATTTTGTTATTTTGGAATAAAACTTTATTTTACGGCTTATAGTCCTGCCCCCCCCCCATCCCATCCCCACTCCTGACCCTGCTGTGGGCTTGGAAGAGGGAGGGGTGGGGGGGGGGGCAGCTCACAGACCCCAAAGCAAGCGGCAGCCTGAGGTGTGTGGGGTTTGGGGCCCCATTTGGGGGGGGGGGGTTCTTCTGCCCCCCTTCCCCAGGAGGTGGGGGCTGAGTGCTGGGCTGGCACAGCCCCCTCCCCCCCCCCCCACTGAATGAATCATCACAGCCCCCGCAGAGGCTGAGCTTGGCAGCGTGGATTGGGGTGGCAGTGTGGGTGGGGGTCACCGTGTTCAGTCTATTAGCACCCCCATGGGGGATGGGACCCCACTCCCCAAATCCCTCCCTCCCCCATCCCCCCACGCCACGTGGGGTTGTGGCTCTGTGCTCCAAAGTGCAGTGTGTGCACAGGGTGTGGGGGAGGAGGAGTGGTATCCAAATGCTTTGTGTGTCCCCTGTCACCCCCCACCCCCTTCTCCCCCCCCCAAAAATCTCCTCCCCCTTCCTGCGCAATTTGTGCCAAGTCCATGCAACCCAGTGGGGTGGTATGGGGGGTGAGGGGGGAACAGGACCATGCTCCCCCCTTTCCCCCCCCACCCCTCACACGTGTCCTGGGCGGACGCTGTCATCCAGCGGGACTCCCCCAGCCCCCAGTAGGATGCACTGGAGCTGGGGTATGCGCTGCGCTGCGGGGGGGGGTGCAAAGGGGGGGCACAGTGTGGGGTCCTCCAGGGCCATCTCCTGCAGGAACTGATCGAACTCGGAGCCGGGGGGCAGTTCTGTGCTGGGGGGCAGCCTGGGGGAGAAAGGGGGTGGCGGGAGGAGAGGGTTGGTGGGCAGGGAGTCACTGGGAGTGACCCTCCCCTCCCCCCCCCGCAAGCACTTACCACCGTGGGGAGCTCTGCAGTGCTGTGTTCATGGCCTCGAAGGGGCCAAGCTCCTGCATCTCCTCATCTTGGGGTTCAGGGGAGGGACCCCCGGGCAGCAGCTGGGGGCCCTCCCTGGGCAGAACTGATTGGGCAGGAAGTTCCTGGGGGGGGGTGCAAAAAGAGGGAGAGGGGCTGGGGGGGGGGTGGGGGGCATGGGGCTGCTCCCTGCCAGCCCTGTGCTACAGGGAAGCGATTGGTTCGGGGCTGGAGGGGCATCTCCCTGTGGAGAGCACTGGGGTGGGGGTGGCGGGGTGGGTGTTCCTGGGTGTTCCCTCCCCACCCCCCAGGTCTTACATGGGGGTCTGGAAGGGGTCCTGGCAGCGGGGGACCGCGGGGTCCATCACCAGAGGGGATGAGGAAAGCATCGGCCCTGGGCTGTGGGGGGAGCAGAGCATGATGAGGTGGGGGGGGGGGGGGTGTATCTGCCCCTCCCCACCCCGACGTTGCTCTTACCTGGGGAAGGAGGAGGAGCGGAGGCCCTCAGTGACCATTGCATTGATGCTGCTCTCACCCGGGGGGTAACTGCCCATGGGCTGGGGGCAGAACGGGGCGGGGGGGCTGCAAAGGTACACATCGGGGGGGGAGGAGGGTCAGCAAGAGGGGGTATTCTGCAACCTCTCCCACCGCATAGTGTGCAGCACTCACCAGATGGGGCTCAGCAAGCCCTCGGGCTGCAGCTCGGGCTGCAGCATGGGGAGGGTGAACAGGGGGGGCTGGGCAGCCTCGGGCCCCCCCCCTGCAGTGCTCTGGGGCAGTTGGTCCCTGCAGAAGCACAGATGGAGGTGACCGGGGGGTGGGATTCCCGTGGAGCTGTGCTCCCCCCACCCCTTACTCCTGGTCCATCAGCACCACGCAGATCCATACCGCTGGAGCACGGCGCGTGGTCTTTTTTTTTTGCCCCCCCCACGCCCCCCCCAAGCACCCACCTCTCACTTTCCACTGTCATTTTGATGGCGGTGGAGACGTAGCCCCGTCCGTCCTTTCCCGTCTGCTCCTCTGCGGGAGAAGAGAGCACCCTGAGCGCTGCCAGCACGGGGCCACCACCTGCACACCGTGCGACCCCTCCCCAACCGCCCCCCCCCGCCCCCCCACCCCCTCGGCTCACTGTTGTAGTGGCATCCGAACGCCTGATCCTTGGGGGTGTTGGGGTAAAGGTTGCGCAGCTGCCCCAGATCGCGGATGCGATCCCCCAGGGAGCGGATGGAGAGGTCCTTAGCGGAGAAGGGCTGGATGTTCTCCACCTGGCCGGAGCCTGCGGGGTACGAGGGGGCACAAATCGCTGCCACCCCACGTCGGTGACCCCCCCCACCCCCCCACCCCCATGGCCCGCCCCAGCTCACCGTCCTTCCCACGGATGACGTACGCGATGGTGACCCCCCCGATCTCGGAGTCGCTGAAGCGCAGCAGGAAGGTGCCCTCGGGCTCCGTGCTCAGCAGCTTGCACACGTACTGCTTGCTGATGAAGCCGACGATCAGCCTGGAGGGACGGACAGACAGCACTGAGCTCGGAGGGATGGACCCCCACGCATCCCCCTCCCCACCCCGGCTCCATCCCGGCACCGCACCGCGCTCAGCACCCACCGGTCCGACCAGTAGCTCTTGAGGCACCGCTTGGTGAGGTCCAGGACTCCATCAAACCACTGCCAGAAGGTGAACCCCCGTCCGGGCAGGATCTCCTGAGGCAGAGGAGGGGTGTGAGGGTCCCAGGGCCCCACGCATCCCCCTCCCCACACACAGCACGGCACCCCCCCCGTCCTCCCGGACCTTATTGAACTGTGCCCAGGAGACGCTGCGGCTCTGGAAGTCCTCGAGAGTGGCACTGTGATCGTTGAAGATCTTCTGGGCCAGGAAGAAGTAGTGCTCCTTGAGGAGCCCTTTGGTGGTCTGCACCTCCGCCATGAACTTCAGGTTCAGCGTATCACACATCTTCTCCCAGGGGACACGCTCGGCCACCACAAAGGGCACCCGCTCCTGGGGGGGGGGGATGGGTCAGGCAGCATCGCCTCCTGCAGCACCCACCACCCCCCCCTCCCCAACCCCCCTCTCTGTGGCTCACGATCTCAGAGAAGGCGTTATCCCACAGCACCGTCGCTTTGGCGTTGTTGTCCTGGTTCCGTGGACGATGACCACGATGGGGAGGGACAGCACCTGGGGGATGGCAACGCTCGGCCTCAACCCCATACCCCCCCACCCAAAACCCCATCCCAGCGCTGCCCAGCGCCCGGGCCGCGGCCGCACACCTGCAGGCGCATGGTGGTACCGCCGGGGCTCAGCCCACAGTGGTGCTGAACAGAACTGCACATTTCTCCTCCGTCACCGACTCGGAGCCCTTCCGCTCGCAGCGCTTTATCTTCTTCAGCATCTGCGGAGGGAGGGGGCACCGAGTGTCACCGCGGGACAGCCCCCCTTCCTTCCCTTCCCTTCCCTTCCTTCCCTTCCCTTCCCTTCCCTTCCCTTCCCTTCCCTTCCTTCCCTTCCCTTCCCTTCCCTTCCCTTCCCTTCCCTTCCCTTCCTTCCTTCCCTTCCTTCCCTTCCCTTCCCTTCCCTCCCCTCCCCCTCCCCTCCCCTCCCCTCCCCTCCCCTCCCCTCCCCTCCCCTCCCCTCCCCTCCCTCCCCTCCCCTCCCCTCCCCTCCCCTCCCCTCCCCTCCCCTCCCCTCCCCTCCCCTCCCCTCCCCTCCCCTCCCCTCCCCTCCCCTCCCCTCCCCTCCCCTCCCCTCCCCTCCCCTCCCCTCCCCTCCCCTCCCCTCCCCTCCCCTCCCCTCCCCTCCCCTCCCCTTTTCCCTTCATTTCCCTTCATTTCCCTTCCTTTCCCTTTTCCATTCCCTTCCTTTTTCCCTTCCTTTAATTTCCCTTTTCCCTTCCCTTCCTTTTTCCCTTCCTTTTCCTTTCCCTTCCCTTCCTTTTTCCCTTCATTTCCCTTTTCCCTTCCTTTTTCCCTTCCCTTCCTTTTTCCCTTCCCTTCCCCCCCCCCCCCCCGGACAGCCCCCCTCCCCAACCCCGCATCCCCTCACCACGTTCTTGAAGTTGGCAGTGCAGGTCCCACTGCCCGGGTTGATCTCCAGGGCCACCACATTGTGCACGATCTCCCCGGTGCTCTCACTGGGAGGATGGGGGGTGGGGGTCAGGGTGATGCAGTGGTGGGGGAGGGGGTGTCAGCCCCACTCTCTGCTCACCTCAGCGTGCTGCTGTAAGCGCTGTGTGCCAGCTCCCGTGCCTGCTTCTCCGTCACCATGTCGGCGCGCACCATGCAGGGTTTGGAGGACGCCTGCAGCAGCTGCGGGCCCAGCAGGAAGCGGACACTCGCCTGGAACTTGGTCTGCGTCTTCAGCACCTGGGGGGGCTGCTTTTCCACAGGAAGGAGCTGGAGGAGGGGGGTACCAAGCTCTGCTCCGGCCCCCGCCGCCCTCCCCTTCTTCCCCCTGCCCTGAGCTCTGTCCCAACCCCCACCGCCCCATCTCTGTGCGTCACCTCTGGACCAGGCTGGACAGGACCTCGTTGATCCGCTCCAGCAGTTGGGACAGCAGCTCTGCCCCCAGCTCTGCGCCCGCCGCCATCACTTCTCGGTGCAGCTGGAAATGAACCTCCACCAGACCCTCACACCTACGAGAAATCCCCAGCAACGGGGCGCCCTGAGCCCCAGAGCCCCCCGGGATGGGGATGTCCCCACGGGGTTGGGGGGGGTCCCTCGCGGCCCCCACCTTTTCTGCAGCGGTGCGAGGTTCTCCTCGAAGAGCGCGCCGTTCCCCGCCAGCTGCTGCTGCCTCTTCCAGATCTGGATGCGCTTCAGCACCTGCTGCCTGGCCACCTCCAGCTCCTTGGTGGCCTCCAGGAGGAGCGAGGGCAGCTCCTGGAGGGGGGGGACACACAGCAATGGGGTCCGCGTGGCACCACCGAACCCACGGCCCCGCACAGCAGCCCCCACCTCCCCACCTACACTCTCCGGTGCTTTCCCTTCCGACTTCAGCTGCGGGTCCCGCGTGTTCGAGGCTGTGGAGGACGGGGGGGGGAAGGGACTGTCAGCACTGCAGCGCATCCTCTCGCCCCCCCCCCCTCAACCCGCCCTCCCCTTCACCTGCGGGGCCGTCCCCCGGTGCTGCCCCACGTTCCCGCAGTGCCTGCACCTCCCGCACGCGGTGCTGCAGCCTCCGCAGCCCCAGACTGAACTTGAGCTCCTCCTGGCGCCGGTGGAAGCTGAGGGGCAGGTGACGGTCCTGGGGGAGTGGGTTGGGGGGTGTAAATGGTGGGGGGGGACCCCCGGAGGCACAGGAAGGGGCGGGGAAAGGGGGGTACGCACCCTCCGCAGCACGGCGGCTTTCTCCCCCTCCAGGACGGCCCTCAGGACGGCCACCAACCGCATCGGGTCGTGCCGGTACGCACCCTGCAGGAGCGGGGGGGAGTTGATGAGGGAGTGGGATGTTCCCTCACTGCCCCCCCATCCCACCCCCACCCCCACCCATCACAGACCCTCCGAGCCGGGCTCGGAGGGTCTGTGATCCAACACGTGGTGCAGACGGAACTCTAAAACCCTCGAAACCGTGGGTTGAAGTCACGTCCGAGGGCAGCAAAACCGATCCCGAATCCCACAGCCCCACTTCTGCAACATCTCCCCCCAGAGGCGGCACTGCAGACGGGAGGCCCTTCCCATCCTCCCCTGTCCCGGTGAATCAGCGCCTTCCACCGAACCCGGGGAGGAATTTCCCGCTGGCTCCGCTCCTCCGGCCTTTGTACACATCCCTCATCGGCTGCAACCGCTGCTCCGTGACGCGTGGGGCGGGACCCCAGTGACGCAG